>NW_019416370.1:8341-48089 GCF_000390285.2 Anoplophora glabripennis | reverse complement strand
AAAAGCAAAGTTTACAGCACTCCACCTGATACCTTGGAAGATCTGCGAGGACGAATCATTAATGTATGTCGCGAAGTAACACCGCAAGTGCTCCAGAATGTTCGACAACGGTTTGAAGACAACCTGTATCATTGTATGCAAGTTGGCGGACAACATTTTCAGCATTTACTTGACTAATACCGTAAGTTTTGAAGTAAAATTAAATCGATTTTCGCATTTCTCGTCAAAAATATTGTTCGTATTTTCAAAGCTGCATATTTTCTAAAATAATGAATCGATTTTCAAAAAGTAAGAATCGATGTATAGAGAATTAAAAGCCCTTTCTAATGACCCCCCACTTGACCCCCATTCCCATTTGAAAATATTTAGGGGATAGCACCCCCACTTAGGGGGTTGAAGATTTTGGTATGCTTTTTGAGCCAAAAGTTGTCCCCCTCAGATACAAATTTGACCTGTTTTTGGATTTTGCCGAAAAGTTCTTTACTACCCTGTAATGCCTTGCGGTATGTTTTCGATGGGCTACCCTGTATAATGAATACATGGGGGCTGCTGATCACTCCAATATGATGCTTAACAGTACCGAGTGCGTTAGAACAACAGTCAAATGGTACAAAAAGGTATTTTTTAACTTACAGGATATTTACATGTTTAACTCCCACATCTTATATCAAACTGCAACGGGTAATAAAATTGCTTTTTAAATGAAGATTATAGACCAACCGCGGGGCGCTTTGGCGCTTTGACTGCCCTACATTTTCGTTCACAAGTCCCACCGACAAAGAAGAAAAAAGAAGCCCAGAAAAGCTGTGTTTGTGCTAAAATGGGGCACAAAAATGACACACGTTATATGTGTACCGAATGCAATACAGTTAAAAATTATTAATGTTATTTTATGACCATATTTTTATACTTCCTAATAAGTATCAATTCAGAAATATTTCGATTAGTTTCAATTTTTAGCAATATGTTATTTACCTATTAATTTATTTAAAAATAGTTTTTCTTTATGACCAAATAATATATGACATATAAGTTATATGTATTTATTTCACATTGGGTCCTGAATATTTTCATTGAATCTGGATATTTAACGACTTCCTGTTTCGGTCATATACAGGATGTCCCGAAATTAGGGGGCAATATTTCTACAGATATTTTTTTCTTTATATAAACGTAGGGCCAAATATTCTTCCTAAAGAAGTTATAGCCACTTAAATGGGGCCACAATGATGATAATTTTTTCTAAATAACTCCGAAACCAGTAGAGATAAACTTAAGAAATTTGGTAGCTTAACTTATACGTGCTCAATCCGCTACTACCAAGAAATTTACAAATTTTCGTCACATACATTCCAACACTGGGGGGGGGGGATAAAATTTATTATAACTTTTTGACTTTGACATTTTTTGGACTTTTGACTGAAAAGTATGAAATTGAAAAAGTAATGAGTTTTTTAGTAAAAAAAGATACTCTTGGTTGATATTGGTAGAATGTTCCATTTTTGTGTAAAATCCGTTTAAAGATATGTTACATTTGTTAATCACCGGGAATCGAAATTGTCAATATTTTCTATCGTATCAGGTTGTGAAGAACAAAAATGCTGAACTGTCATTTGCATTGACAGTGCAATTATTTACTTTCTGCGAATTGTTATCAGTTAAAAATTCAACATTTCAAGAATATAGACATAGCAGATAATATCGTTATATTTATGGTTTTTGCAATGGAAGTGCGTAAGGTATCTAATTGCAGAGTATTTGAGAATGTACATAGAAATCATGGAAGTTTTTGATGTTCTCGTGGGGACCTCTTGAAAATTACAATTTAGAAAATGCCCTAAATTTATTTGAAAATAATCCAAATATAAGTATCCGGAAAGCTACAAGAGTTAGCCACATACCCCGGACAATAGTAATGAAATAAGTAACCTGATATAAAAAAAATCATTTTTTATCAAGGCTACAGTTCTGCGAATGGATAATGAATAATTTAATATTTGTAATACCCATTTCTGGTCAAACGAAAATTCATGAATGTGGCGCACAAATTTTCAAAATAGATTTGCAATGAATGTCTCCAGACCTAAATCCTCTAAATTACTTTCTGTGGGGTAGGATTAAGGCCGTAGTTTACTCTACAGAAATAAAATCTTTGGAATAATTACAACAGAGGATTCATTTGGCTGCGAATCAAATCAGACAAAATAATTTTAAAGTTTTGAGCACTTCTCGGGCAATTTGACGTCGAGCTGAAAAATGTATTCAGCAAAATGGAAACCTTTTTTGAGCATTTGCTATAAAAATTACTATTGAGATAAAGATAAGGTTTATTAATAGTATGGTTTCAATTATTTTTATTAGTTTATTGTATTACTATTTACTCATTTCAATTGTTTTTTTTTACTTCGTCAAATAATAATTTACCTAAAGAATATTTCGCAAATGCCAAAAAGAGAATTGTTTTATCAGAAGTAGGTAGGTTAAACAGAAGTGGATTCATAGAAAATTTGAACGAAGACCTGAAAGTTAATGATAAAGATAACTCCAGTAATACAGTAGTAAACTTACAGGACGATGTTCTAGACCTAGGGGAGGATGGGGGAATAAGAAACAGGGGTAATAAGAAATTTTTTTGTTTTTGCTTTTTATTTGTTCAAAAAAATCTGAAAAAAAAGCACAAGGTACTAAGACCCTTCGACTACAAATGCAAAAATTTTTTTGCGCTTTGCTGTTGGTTTTATATTTTTTTTTTAACAGACAAACTATGTTTGTCTTAAACTTTATCAAAAGTGGTACGTTCCAGATAACATATTTTTTTTGTCCTAGGAAATATTTTTATTTGTAGTTTTGATACATGCGCTGGTAGGCGATTAAAAAGTCTTTATTTTAGTTTTTTCCAGATTTCATTGTCACAAACACAGACGCCAGAATGGAAATGTTTCTTATTACCCCAATTGTTCATTTTGATGGGGCAATAAGAAACATTCCAGTGGGGCAATAAGACACATTAGTGGAGCATTAAATGACATAGTTTATTTTGTTGTAGATTGACCCAATTGCGTGAAAATGCCTAGAAATTACAAAAAGAAAGGAATTAGGGTTACCTATAACCCTGAACGTATGGCTGAAGCTGTACCTGCAGTTCGAAGAGGTTTATCATTACGTGGTGCGGCGGAACGTTATGAAGTGCCATTTGGGACGCTTTCTAAGCAATATAAAAAACCAGATAATATGAAAGTGGGTGGTGGGCAAAAGCCTGAACTTAGTGACAAAGATGAAGGAGACCTCGCTCGGTACCTAAAAGTGTGTGCTCTACATGGTGAAGGGTTAACAAGAAAAGAGACATTAACACTTGTGTCGCAGTTCATTGAACAAGAGAAAATAGTTACAAGATGGAAAGATGGGAAAGCTCCCGGTGAGGATTGGTTTCATGGCTCGCCATCCTGAGCTGTCTATAAGAAAAAGTGAAGCTCTCAGCTCACAAAGGGTCAGAGGAACTGATCCTTTCGACATAAAAAAATTTTATGATGACATTGCAAACATTTACAATGAACAGGGCATTGGCCCTCAAGATGGTGGTCTCCTGTTTAACTGTGATGAGACCTCCTTTTCTCATGNGGGTATAGATGGACCTGGACATGGATGGGCATGATAGGTAGGTATATCGATTTTTTGTTTGTTTTAGGCACAAATAATGAGTCCGTCAGTATACAAAAGAAAACCAAATAGTAAACCAAGAGGCGTTTGGTCCGAAGCTGATCTAAGAAATGCAGTTAACGCCATTGGCGAAGGCACTGGGGTAAAGTGCTTTCGAATTGGCTGAAAAATTGAAGATTCCGCATAAGTTTAATAAAGGGACTAGATTAGCAGGAATGGATTGGCTCAGATCATATTTGAGACAAAATCCTGAAATTAGAGTAAGAAAGGCTGAGGGTGTGTCAACTGCCAGAACCCTTGGACTATCAAAAACTGTAGTTAAAAATTATTTTGAGCTACTTGAAAATTTAATGAGAAGTAATGATCTGTTTGACAAACCGGAGCACGTTTTTAATGTAGATGAAACGGGCTTACAGCTTCACAATAAACCTGGTCATGTTTTGGCACAGTGTGGATCAAAAAGTGTATCTGTTGTAACATCGGGGGAAAAGGGCGAGACCATCTCAGTAATTGCCTGTTGCAATGCAGAAGGGAGCTTCCTTCCACCTTATTGCATTTTTAAGGGGGAAAAATAAGAAAGATGAATTTGCAGATGGGATGCCCCCAGGATCAGAAGTTGTGATGTCCCAAAAGTTGGCTTATGTAAATTTACAAATTTTCCAGAATTGGATTAAAGATCATTTTTTCCCCAGAAAACCTCATGGCAAAGTTTTATTAGTGTTGGATGGGCACACGTCACACACAGCATCAGTAGAAACGTTAGAATTTTGTGAACAGAATGATATTATTCTATTAAGCCTTCCAAGTCATACTACACATTATTTACAGCCTTTGGACAGGTCGTTTTTTAAATCATTAAAAACATTTTATTATGCAGATTGCAATTCTTATATGAGAAGCAATCCTAGTAGATGAATTACAAGATTAAACTTCGGGGCTTTATTAGGTTCTTCCTGGGCAAGAGCAGCAACAGTGCAAAATGCTGCTTCGGGATTTAAAGCAACTGGTATTATGCCATTCAATCCAGGCGAGATTCCTGATTATGCGTTCCTAAACGATGTTGAAAGAACTGATGACACTAATAACTCTCCAATTAATTCTCCAAGTAATTCTTCTTGTAATTCTCCAAACAGTCAGATCGAATTGGTTGAAGAAGAGATTGAAGATATAAATTTACCAAGCACTAGTGGTTTACATTTGAAGTTAAAAAGGAAAGATTCCAAAAAAAGGAATATCGAAGAAAATTATTCGTTGGTAACCAAGAACACCACACCAAAAAAAATGTGTACTCGTACTATATTGCCTCCAGAATCTAATAGTTCAGATGATGAAACTGCTCCAGTCTGCGCCATGAAGACTTTCTGTACGCCCTCCCCGGATAAAGCCAAAAGAAGTTCGAAAAAGNTTACTTACAGTCAATATTTAAATACTACATACATTTCACCCTCTCTTTATAATTTATCTAGTGAGTGTTGGTTTTTTATCTCATTATTTCTATAATGAAATTGAAATGGTTGTGAAATGAAATTTAAATTACTTGAACTCTTGGAGTTTTGTAACTTCAATATTAAATTTTATTTAAAGTGAAACAGAGTTAATTTCTTTGCAGCCATAATAGTCACATTTGGTCAGATAAAAACCCGCACACTATTCATCGGTTTAGCTTTCAGAGGAGATTCGGTGTCAATGTATGGGCAGGAGTATATGGCGATCGTTTAATTGGACCGCATTTTCTACCTGAACATCTAAATGGGCCGCGTTACTTTCAATTTTTAGTAGAATTGTTTGAAAACCTTCCCCTTCAGATGCTACGGGATATGTGGTATATGCACGACGGAGATCCGGCCCATTTTGCTCGCGATGTCCGTGGATTTTTAGACGATCAATGTCCCAATCGGTGGATAGGAAGATGAGGGCCCATAATCCTATGGACTTTTGTATATGAGGTTATATGAAATCTGTCGTGTATCACACCGAGGAAGAGAATGCAGAGCAGTTGCGGAATCGTATCGAAGATGCCGCTGAAGAAATGCGTAACAACCCTGATTTATTCCATCGCATCCGCCGCTCATCTATTCAACGTGTACACTTGTGCATAGACGGTAACGGTAATGTATTTGAACATTTAAGTAAGCTCGAAGGCTTACAGCAAATTAAAAAATTAACATTATGATGTTAATAAAACCTGATTTTGGCAAGGCATGCTCAGACCTCCTAGAGGTTCTTGCTGGGCAACAATAACAATTTAATGTGTTGATTGCATAATTATAAAGAATAATTTATAGCATTTTAAATTATTATTGGCTGACGTGAGCAAATCGTTTATTTATTGGCTTTATATGAGCGAAAATATATAAATATGGCAACGTTGCATCTAGGGCGCGTTGTTCATATCGTAGCCGTGCGCAAATTCTGAATAACCTGACTGACGTCTGTCGGTCAGTAACAGCCTGAAAAGGGTGTATAATTATTTGCAAATAAAATATTTGCAAATCAATAATGATTTGCAAATATTTTATTTTTAAAGCGTTTACCTTCATCACAAAATATAAATTGTCAGGTGCACTATTCAAAAAGCAATCAACTTGCTCCTTTGTAAATACTTCCGATTTTTTCGATACATATCCCTCATTTTGTCTCTTGAGAAGCACGTAACTTTCAATATTTGCTTATCCTCTTCTTTATATTCAAAGTTGACCGCAACATTGAATATTGTGACCAAAGCGTTGACGGCTTCATTCTAATTGCTAAGTTTGAGAAATACCCCATCAATACATCTTCTGAATATTTTTTTGCACCAATCCATAAAACGTTGGTAAACACATTAATAAATTTCTCGAGATTTTTTTCAAGATTCAAAGAAACCTCTTTCGCACACTCCAGTATTTCCTCAGGTACACTTAAATCTTCATTAGATTCTATTTTTACAGAGTTTTCAGCAAATTGAACCACAAACAATCATAAATGAACTCAATTAGCAATAAGGCGACCATAGATTTAATAGTATACTATATTAGATCTATGATGGAGACTAATGTTTGACAAAGTATCCATAACTACATAAATATATCCTACTTACCTACTTTGCTTTATTATCCAAAATTGGTTTGAACAGTTTCAAAGCACAAATTAATAATTATATGGGGGATTTCGGTTGGATAAAAAATAGCATGTTTTATATGGATTAAAAGTGTCTTTTTTGTCTCGCAATTTTGCATCCGCTCAGCTACGCTACGCTTCACCTTGCAAATACAAAATCTGCTTGCCACAAAAGTAACGCTTTTAATCCTAATATAGGTACTATTTTGCTAAGAAATCGTCAATTTTACGAAAAAAATACGAGACTTGTTTAGAATGAATGAAGTCTTAGGAGTGGCTTTTTCTACCCCTTACAACCGCAGATGAGAATCAACAAATTGTTTATAGTTCAATCGGCCTGGTAAAAATTGTATTTAAAGACGACATTAGTTCCGAAGTGCACAATTTTTTGCATGTAGCTAGATTTTTGCTAGTAGATGAGGAAAGAAATTGTTCTGTACGGGAGCAGACCGGGACAATTCGGGAAATGGCCGGAAAAATACAAAAAAATTATTTCGTGAATAACTTGAAAAGTATTGAGAATTTCAGAAACATGCAAATGATCAAAGTTGTAGAGCATAAGTCTCTACAAAAAAGATCGCTATTAATTTTTTCGTAAAGTGCGATATTTAGAAGATATTTAGGAATTTACATAAAATAACGATTCTTATGCAAATCAGCCAGAAAAACACGTATTTCAACGCGGCTACACACACGCACCCTTACAGGTTTTCAGGACCTTATGGGGACGCCAACTATAGACCGATTTCTGGGGACTTCGGACTTACGAATGGAACCCGATGGAAAATAGTTTATTGGTTACGTGTATCAATTCATTTGGCTTTAATGGGCCGGCCACACATACAGGCTTTACCGCGCGCTTGCCTGCACAAACCAGTTTGTATCGGGAAGCCCGTAAGTGTGGCGGGCAAAACGTTATCTCGCACAAACTAAAAAGCGCGGCTTGCGTAAACTTCGACTTGCTGAAGATTTTGTTTGTGCAAATTCGGTTTGCACGATAAAATTTGAGCGTGTGGACGGCGCACGGTGTTCAGTTAAGAGAAATTGCGGCAGAAAACCTTAAATCTCTATATGATCTCCCTGTAGCCAAATATCTGATAGTACCAACTCAATCTTTCATGAGGAGATATATACAATGTGTTTCACTTAAAGTCGGGACACCTCCGTATTTAGGATGGCGTTGGTCGATTTCCAAAATTCTTTTTTTTATGTGGTAGTACTCACAAAGGCCTAATTTTTAATATTATATTTTTTGACATGTGATCTTTTCTACGGCCTAATATCATTAAGAAAATACCCNACTTTGATAGGTTCCCAGAGACCGCCTATGACCCAATAAAATTTGAAAGGTTTAGGGAAGCTGAAAATAATGCTGAATCTGTCCTTCCAACCGAGGAGCAGTCTCAACGTTCTCCAACATTTTCTGCCCCAGTTTCTCCAAATCAACTGAATCCGCAGGATATTCCTGGTCTTAGTCATAGGCCTACTGCCGCTGAAGAAGATCAGGAACGTGAAGGACTGGCGGCAGATCCTTTGCAAACTAAAGAAAAGAAGGATCCATGCGACTCCAAGTTTGAATTATTTATTAGAAAAAAGCTTTCTGAAACTCTTTCTGAAGTAGCGAAAAACACAACTGCATCAGGAAAAAGAAAGAATCACAAGGTGTCGGAGAAATTCTGACATCAAAAGTGGTAGCACAGCGCCTGAAAGACGACTTAGAAGCAAAAAACACTAAGATTTCCACAAAAATAAAAGCAAAGGAAGATAAGAAGGCAAAGGAAAATACAAAGGTCATGGCCAAAAAAAGAGATTCAATGAGGAATTCTCAACTTCAGAGGACGAGGAAAATCTTGACCTAAAATTATTGGAATCCGATGGTGTTTCGGATGACCAGCCTTTGAACAAGTTTCTAAATCAGCTGAGTCACAATGAACATGGCGAGTCATCAAAGCAAGTCACTCTAGACGCAGAAAAGTATTTTACCGTTTATTATGAAATCAATTGGTATCTGGGTCGAATTATTTCCATGACTGAGGACACTTGTCTGGTCAAATTTCTAAGAGAAAATCTTGCACAGTTTCATTGGCCACCTCATGAGGACAAACAAGTTGTAAAAAAACCAATATGTCTTTTATGGTCCTGTTAATTTAATGGGCAGTGGACCCTTTACTCTTAAAAGAGGAGACTATATTCAAATTAAAAAATGCTATTCTTCAATGAAAAAGGAATATTTGTCCTAAGTTATCTTTTTTCGTATTACCTATAACGTTACTTTTCTCTTAAATATGTTATGTTTTGCATAAATGTATCATTAGCAAGCTCAAATGATATTTGGTAAAGAATCTGTATCTTTTTTTAATGTTTAATACATTTGTTTTGAAACTTTGAACTTTACTTGTTTCCTTCATTTTTCTAGCAGGTGGAAAAAATAGCAAAAAAAATCAAATCTCAGAAAAAAATTTCTGGTAATAAGATAACATTCTAATAGTGTATTCTAATGTCCCGGTTGAATTTAAACTGTTGGTATATGGGAAGTAACGTGTTCGTTTCTTATTACCCCCAATGGGGAAATAAGAAACTTTTACCTGGGGTAATAAGAAACAAATACGGGTTTGAGATATATATTTGATTATATAATTCATTAGAAATTTAGCCAATAGCAATTACAAATTTTACGTAGTTACTATGTATTGATAAGCNAGGGTGTTCACAAAATAGGTGCAAACTTCGAAACATTTCACTTATTGCAAAGTGTCCTGTATTAACAGTGAAAAATATTTTCAAGGTATTTTTTCATAATTTTATTAACCGAAGATATATCCATGCAGTTTCATTGATTTCGCTCATACAGGATTCTCACAATAGGACAGCCAAATTATCTATATTTTTTATTATAAGTACCAGAAATGAGTTTCACAACGAAATAATATTTAAATATGTATTACTATTTTCTATTAGTCCATCATGCACTCTTCAATTCGTCTCCTCTTATTTTTTAATAACTTTTCTCAACTGATGTAGTGTTATTTGTCGACATGCTTGTCTAATAATATTACATAAATCTTAATTAAAAATTTAACGTGTTTTGTAGGATTTTATGTGATCAAATAATTAGGCCCTTCTTTTTTTGCGTTAATATAAACGCGAGATTTTTATGAATTTTTTAAATAATGATTTCTGGGATTCAGTACATGTACTTCCTCTTCATGTAAGACAGAACCACTACCTTCAATTATATGGAGCACTTATTCATAATGCGGTAATAGTAGGTACGTCATTGGTTGAATGAGTATTTCCCGAGAAAGTGGATAGGTTGCAACAGTCCGTTAGCTGAGTGGCCGTCAAGAGCTTCAGACTTGACGCCACTTGATTTTTATCTAATAGACAAACATGTCGACAAATAACACCACATCAGTTGAGGAGAGTTATTAGAAATAAGATGAGACGAATTGAACAGTGCAAACCAAATTATGTGGACTAACAGAAAACAGTAATATTTAAATATTATTTTGTTGTGAAACTCATTTCTGGTATAATAAAAAATATATATAATTTGCTTGTCCTATTGTGAGCACCCTGTATGAGTTGAATCAATGAAACTGCATGGATATACTTTCGGTTAATAAAATTATGAAAAATATCTTGAAAATATTTTCCACTCTTAATACAGGACACTGCAATACGTTGAATTTTTCGAAGTTTGCACCTATTTTGTGAACACGCTGTAAAAGCTATAATAATGAAATTTTGTATTTAGAGTTTTGAGGTGTGATCAAATCGAAAATGTTATCATCCATTTCTTAAAAAAATGCCTAATATGTTCAGTGTTTGCAGCCTGCACGGTCTTACCTGCATCGTTTGGTCACAACACAGTATTCCGTGTTTATTGCGCAAACCATACCGTGCAGGCAAGTCGCTGTCGTGTAGCCGCCGCATAACACTCCATAGAATTATCATAAATCGAGAAAATATCTTGTGAGGACTCCTCGTTATCGGGTTTGTGTGTATGTGTGAACCTTGATATGCGCAGAAACATAATAATTCCGACCGTCGCCTAAATTATTCTACGTCCTAAAAACATTACATCCATTATTCACAGTCTATCTCGAGCTCTCGTAGCGTAAACAAGCCTTTGCTCCGATTACAAATATCATAATAAAATGCTCTATTCTTTATTATTTTAATTTAAGCAATAAAAATATATATAACGAACGTTCGTCAGTTGACTTTGTTACTTAAAAAAAAAATATTATACAGTATTGTGGTTCCTAACGGAAAAAAGATACAATCAATCAATGTTTAAATAAGCCGAGGGGTGTGCCACTCGGCAGTAAAACGTACACCTACTTAAATTACTTAAAATTACTTAGCTATTTACCAGTACTTTTTGTAATTTTTGGATANCTTATTCCCCCATCCTCCCCTAGACAATAAGCTTACTGGAAGTAGTCACAAAGTTAAAGAAAACGCATGTTTAAAAAAAGAATAATACTACCAAACAAATTCATCCCAAAATGCAATGGACTTTTAATACAGAAAACTTCTGATAAACAAAACAAGAAAAGAAATCAAATTTTATCGATCTATAGTTACGATTTGTGTAGACACCACTCGGAAGAAAAGGAAGTACAAGATTTTCCAAATTTTCTGAAAAATATAAAAGTAGGTTGACAGATGCGAAGAAATATCTTATCTCTACTGCGTAACGAAGTAATTTTTGAAAAATTTGTAGAAACGGAAAATTTTAATCCGGGACATTTACCATGTGCTTATTTCAAACGCATAGTTGCTATTTAAGGAGACATTATAAAAAATTTATTGTAAAACCAATAAACGAAACTGGTCGCAATGTACGTCATGGAGCAGTTTCTCAAACCTTAGCAAATTATGCTAGTCAACATGCAAACACTTTCAGAGTAAAAAAATAGGTATTTAGTAGAATAGCGAAGGACGAAATTGGCTATGTGGCAAGAAAAGACCTTTTAATTCAACGCTATGGTGAAAGTAATTTGAAGAAGCATAAGTGTGCTCAGCTTTCAATTGCCTGCTCTAATAAAATGCGAGAATATGCTAGACTTATTGAAATGCGACGTAGACTTGGAAAACCACAACTTGCTCAAATTGACATTCTAAACCCTGTTTTATTCGATGATGTTGTATTATCGGTACAATCAATAAGCGGATACAATGCTGATAACAAAATGTATACCCTAATGCTGGAAGTTTAGCATATCATATGGGAACTACCTTGAAACCACTTTGTGCAATGTGGGTTGGTTTCAATGCAAAACTAATACCTGAAAACAGCACAAAGCAACGGATCGCTTATTTGACACCGATCAATCAGTCTCCTACTGATAGATCTGTTGTGCTGGAAACCATGCGTAGGGCTTTACAGATTGCTGATGAGTGTGGCGAACCGTACGTTCAAGTCACTTATGATTTGGGCATTGCAAAAATTGCTTCGTCATTACAAAATACAGAATACGATGAATTCAAAAGGTTATTCATACATCTTGGTGGTTTTCATATAAAAATGGCTTTCTTTAAAGCAGTTGGTTTATTCATTGATTCCTCAGGATTAACTACAGTAATGGTGGAGAGCAAACTCATTGGAAGTTATTTGTCTGGACAACATTTTAACAAATGTCGACGACTACATGCTTTAGTATCATTATGTTTGAAAATGCAACAATTTCAGTCGTTTTTAGAAGTGGAGGCAATTACTATCAATGACAACATTGAATCATATCTGAATAATTTGCAGAAAAATCCACTGCTCGATCTAACTATAAGTAACATTGGAGTGCAGGATCTTATTGATCCATTTCAATTCTTTCAAGTACAAACTTTGCAAGGTGTACAAAATATCCAACAAATAATGGAAAATGCGCCAAGAACTTCTGTACTTACGTGTTTTATCACAAATGGTGGGAGTATCAGTCGGTACCTGCCACACAGTGTTAAAAAAAGATTTGCGTTTGTGATAAAACACAACAGTTTTACGCGATATATAGGGTATTCTAAAAGTTGAGTCATTTGTTTTAACAGTTGGCAGAACTCATAAAAAACAGTAGATTTATCAAAAATCGTTTATAAAAAAGTTGTCAATTATTAACAACTATTTAAAAAAATTTAAATTTAAAAACTTCATAATACCTCATTTATTGTCATTTTCCACCACTCCGTTGTAGAAACATCAATTGTTTGTTTACTACTGATACTGGGTACGTCTTTTTTTTTGTAGTTGCACGGTTTTGAGTATTCTTTTCGATTTGACAGTGCTAAATAATTCGTACAGTAGTGCATATTATTTTTGATTTGTGGGTGTTTTGTGCACTAAAAATGGCACGTTTATGAAAATAATGAATTAGCCCTTTGTGTCCCGGTGTGCACCTGTTGGAACCACAATTTTAATATTTTTTCCAATGTGTCTCAGTAAGCTTTAACCAGAACCACACATAGGAATGTGCTAGAGGCTTGCGCTATCTGTATGTCAGCGGCTGTGCCAGGATTTTACCGGCTTGAAAGTTCACTGTTATAGCACAGTTCTGGAAGACGTGTTGTGATTAGCTAAATCCTGTTAGGTTATATTATTATTGTGATTTCATTTCGATAATGGCAGGTAAGAAAATTGATTATTTAATGTATTTTGATATGGTCTTGCATGTAGTACATAGATATGAATGAACTATGATGTGTCAGTGTGTTTTAGTTGCTTTTGGAAATAGTGGTTCTGTTTGGGACCACAAGTACTCAAATGAGTAATTTTATCAATAATGTGTTTTATTTTCATTTTGAATTTTAGCCAATGGTAATGCGAGAAATCGAAGATGGACTATCCTTGAGTTGGAAAAGTTCTCCAATGATGAATTATTTACAATGCTGGAGGAATTACTCTCGGGTGACGAGTCAGAGCTATCGGAGGATAAAGATGAAAGTGATGACGTTCTCACTGAAATTGCACAAACTTTGTATGATATGATAACCAAATGGAATGGGACACTGACGATGATTTACCGTTAGCGGCGTTTATTGATAATGCCCGAAATATTGCAACTCCAAGAGTGACCAACAGTATACACTGGTCCAAGCAAGTCTTGAATAATAATAATGTTTTCCCGTTTAACCAACAATTTGGAGCCAACATACCACCAAACGTAGAGGAACCCCTCGACATATTCAGTTGTTTATTTTAGGAAAAACCTGCAAAAAATTTGATATATTCTTCAAGTAGTGACGAAGATGATGTGCTATCGTTACATGATTCTGAGAGTGATTATGAAAATATAGACAAATTTGTAAATGAGTACAATGACAAAGTTTTGAATGAAGATGAAGATGTGGAACAAGAAGACAGGCTGAAACCAGGAAAATGGGCATTAGTACAATTTGCTACAAAGAAGACAAAAAAACATTTCATCAGACAAATATTTCTCTGTGTTAATTTGTAGTAAGAATGTTACCTTATGTTATTTTTCTCTAATCGTTATTATTATTTATGTTAAACCAAGTACCTTGTGCTACTTTTAAGTTAATAAAGCAAATTACAATTTGAATGATTTGGTATTTCTTTCCTGCAACTATAGAAAACACCATAAAACTAAAAATCTATAACAGATATCTCAAATCCGAAAACTGCATTTGAAAGCCGCCGTTTGAAGAAGTATTCTCTCTAGCCCCCTCTTATTTAACAATGCTATAAATATGTTTTACGATAGTAGTTCTCACTTGCCACGTGTACAGGGGCAAGTGAGACCTACGAGTAAGCTTACAGGTTGATTTTTTTTCATGAAGTACACAGCCAGCAATCGAGTATTTGGACATTGCAACCAATAGTAAACACAACCTTATATACTGGGTTAAAAGTGGAAATTTCCAAGGCTCTTGAACTTAACATTATAAAATTAAAAAGTCGAATTTTTTTAATTTTGGGGCCCACTTACCCCACCTGACCTTACAAATATTTATACAGGGTGTTCTAAAAGTCCTTCAGGAAACTCCGGAACGTGATTCTACGGATTAAAATAATAGCAGTATGTAATAAAAATTTGTTTCGATTTGTCAATTGTTTGCAAGTTACAGCTTGTCAAAGTTCAATTTTTTTTTTTTATTTAAATAACTTATTTAATTCAAGTTCGATTAGTTTCTCATTTGGCACACCCACTAAGTAGATGCAGCTCTATTGGACCAGTCAGAGAAAAGTTTCATTATGGACCGCTAGAGGGCACTTTACTTAGAACTCAAAATTTGTTTTGTTCATAACTTTTTTCTTTTGCTAGACGTCACAGAAATTTAAACATTATTGAAAAGAGAAACATTATCAGAAAAAATTATGTACTGTAAGCACCCAGACATGCAACGCAGGCGAGGGAACGTCGCCGTAGGGCCAACGAAAACAAATAAACGCTCAAAGCCCTTGATAAATTGTGTTGATAGATATGTATACAGATATATAGGCTTAGGGAAGTTTTTAAGAGATCAGATTTANAATTTTTTTTTAATCACGCCATCGTATTATACTCATTTTTCTCTATCTGCTCTTAAAATTAATGACATTATGACTGAATCACCCTGTATAAATGTAACCGTTTACCAGGATATAGCTATTAATATGTTATTAAACATAAAATTTTCGATAATTCTTTCTATAATTAATCAAGTTGCCATTCTTCAAATAAATATCATTAGTAATTTTGGTGTTACGAATTGCAATAAAAATTGTTTAAAGCAGGTATGTTTGATTTTTCGCCATAATAAATTTTTTTTCGTCTGTAATAGCCTTGTGGAAAAATAAGCTGAGGATAATAAATTTTCTAATAACATTTTATTTACTAGCGAAGCTGGTTTTATAAGAGATGGTATTACAACATGGCAACTTGATTAACTGCAGAAAGAATTATCAAAAATTTGATGTTTAATAACACTTTAATAGCGATTAATAGCGATTTCCTGCTAAACGGTTACATTTATCGGCTTGAATTAAGAGTATTTTTCTGATATTATTTCTCTTTTCAATAATGTTTAAATTTCTGTGATGTCTAGCAAAAGAAAAAAGTTATGAACAAAACAAATTTTGAGTTCTAGGTAAAGTTCCCACTAGCGGCGCATAATGAAACTTTTCTCTGACTGATCCAATAGAGCTTCATGTACTTAGTGGGTGTGCCAAATGAGAGACTAATCAAACTTGAATTAAATAAGTTATTGAAATAGTAAAATAAAAAAAATTAACTTTGACAAGCTGTAACTTGCAAACAATTGACAATTCGAAAAAAAATTTCATTACATACTGCTACTATTTTAATCCCTAGAATCACCTCCCAGAGTTTCCCGGCAGACTTTCAAAACACCCTGTATCGCCAAAATAGCCGTCAACTATAAAGATCCGCATGAAGAAAAAAGTACAAATAAAAGGGAAGTGAAGGAAGTGGTCTTTTATACCTCGCCGGTGTTTTCAAATCTGGTCGGAGAAATTGCAGTGTTTTGGGCAAAGGACGGAACTGGGGTAGAGGTATTTCCTCCTACAATGGCACATAGACGATTTATATTTCTGTTGCGATGTTTACGCTTTGATAATGCACATACGAGAGAAGAAAGGAAGAAAAAGATCAAATTGGCTCCAATTTGATGTGTTTGAATATTTTAACGAAAACTGCAAATCAAATTATATACCCGGATCATATGTATTTGACAGTTAGTAGATGAAATGTTATTTGCCTTGCGAGGCCGTTGCAGTTTTCGTATGTATATCCCCAACAAACATCCCAATATCTCTCAAAAAAGAATAATTCGTTANCTGGTACTTTTTGTACTTTTAAATATAATTTCGTAATTTTAGTAATTTCTAGACTTTTTCACATACTTACAAGAATTAATAGACTTCTAATAATTTTTGTGATTCTGTTATAATTTTTAATAACCTATGAAATTTCATAACCTAATTAATTTCGAAAAAGGAAAACATGTGTTTTATAAGTAACTGCACTTATTTGCATACTTCATTAAAAAGGTGAAATTAGATAGATAATTTTAATTACTTTCGAAAAAGGAAAACATGTGTTTTACAAGTAAATGCACTTATTTCCTATTTCATTAAAAAGATGAAAATATTAGATCATTTTATTAATTGGGAGTAATTGTAAGAAAATTTATTTGAATTAGCTCAAATAATAACCTTATAATAAAGTAAAAAAACTACGAAAGCTAATAATAATTAATAAATATTTAGGTAAAACATTGTGAGTGTAATTCAATGCTGGTCGGGGTATTAGTAAAAAAGATAATTTTATATTGAAAAGAGATAACACTTTTTTATTATATCTTAAATGTTCACTAAAAAAACTACTAACAAGTATACTTAAAACATATATTTGTAAAATATAATTAAAAAATCATTGCCTTCTGAACTCTTTATAACATTTTTGTATTTTCTCTAAATCTTGATTGGAAATTTGAAAGGGGCGAGTTCCAATTAAATTAATTGGACCAAATAAAATATATTTTATATCAATTTTCTCATCGATATCGTCTTTCTTTGGCCAAACAAATACGTTAAGAGACTTCTTTAAAAATTTCATTTTTACAGTATTATGGCTACCGTCATAATTTATTATTTTTCCGATAAACCATTCTTCATCATAAAAAACAGCGTAATATTTTTGTTCCGTTACTTCTGTTACTAATTTAGAAACGTAATTTCTTTTATTTTTATTATTATTTTTGAATCTAAGAAGTCGATCTGAACTTAATTTACTTTTATTTCCAGTGATTAACCAGATTAGGGAAGACTTCTTTACTACCATTTCGGTTCCTGATTGCAATTTTATTTTTAAATTTGTATTACTTGATTTTTCTGTTTGATTCTTGAATAATATAGTATCATAATTTTTTAAAACATTTTTATCTTCATCTGGTACTTCATCATCACTTTCCTCATTTCTATCCATACTCAATATTTCTAAAACAAAATATTTAAATTTTTTTATTTGTTTATTAATTTTTTTGGACATTGTACTTTCATACTTACCTTCCTCAATTCCATTTTCACCTTCAGAAAGATCTTCATAAAAGCTATCATTCGTCATTTTCAAAATTGGTTTAATCCACTCCGATGTTTTCAAAATTATACCTAGGCCTGCAACAATATCAATCACATCTTGTTTTGCTTTCATCACTATTCGTTCTATGACTTGTTCAGAAGGAAATGTTGTCTCATGTAATATTTGGTCGTGACCCAACTTATTATGATGTTCACGTGGAAATTCATAAGTATGATCTATAAAAAATATAAGTAAATAAAATACATGAATTTAAAAAATGTAATAGTCTCACATATAATAGTGTCACATATTAGTTGTAATCGATGGAGGCGATTCATAACCTCCAAAATGTTAAAATTAACCACCGTTGAAAAGGTACTAGTCATTGATCGTAAGGCTCGGAATGTTTTTTCACAGGGTTGGCTACTACTCAGCCAGGGAAAAAATATATTTATAGATTCATCTCTTGCTTTTCTTACATATTGAATTAAACTGTGTGCGTTTATCTCTATACAGGTATATGCATTCAAAGTAATAAAATTTTCGTTTAATGAATATTTATTAGTTTTTAACCAAAATCGCCATATCCGGAAAAAGAATGTGGCATACCATATATTATAAAGCCTTTCTTCGGGCGTAATACTTTTGTCTAAATGAGCGTCCAAAATTTTTTTTACGACGGACAAAAATAATTCAGTTGCTTGGCTCTCTGGAATGTATTCTTTTAATAATTTGTTTATTTTAGGATCAGTCATCTTTTCGATGCTTTCAAAGTTCATTTTATCTTGGCTATTTAAATGGTATTCAAACAATTCATGACGATCTCTAGGTACTTTCTCCATCAGTGTTTTTAGATGTTCAATTGAAATAGCATATTTTCCAAAAGGTAGGAAAATATTAGGTTTTAACAGACGTGTTCTTAGTTTTGTACCTATGTGAACAGCATCCTGCATCATCAGTTGATCATTTTCTGAGATGTTTGTAAAAAACCATTGTTCTGACTTAATTATTTCTATGTTACTTCCAAAACCTGTTCTAATTTTCATGGTCTTCAACATTCTTGTATCCCCATCTGTTGAGAAGCCTAATACTTCGATACCATGTGCACTAGCTTCTTGAGAAATTTTTTTCCATCTTCTTTGTACATCTTGGGCTGTGAAACAATTATTGGTGCCAAAAACACAAAGACAAAATGATGGAGCACCGGGAACTAATGGTTGGGCTATTACTAAATTTACATAAGTAGATTTTTCATAAGCTTCATTATAGTGATATAAATCATTTAATGTATGGAAAGGGAAGTTATTTATGACTGGCATACCATTTTCATCTAAAGGGGGTACATATCCTATAATTTGATTTAATCTAGGATTATATTTAACTTTACTGTCTATTGACGTTTGATCCTCACATATCCATATTTTTTTAGGATAATTTCTTATGTCTAAAAATGTTTTTAATTTTGTAAATTGGAATTCCCCTTCTCTCACAGAAAACCTTCTTTGAGAAAATCTCTGCACTGTGCGTAGAGATGGTAAAGCTTTAGGCATATTTGCACTTATAGTTTCATAAAGTAACCTACCACCAATAATAAATAAATAAGAGGAGAAAGTTTTCAGATTGCTATTATATCTATGGGTTTTCTTGTGCTTCTTGTGCCAGTTTTTATTTACATTTTCAAAAATAGCTTTAAAGAATATAGACAAATCTTCATTATTTTTTATATTCAGCATACCTCCTGACGATTGAAACACATTTTCTTTGAGCAAAGCTTTTAATTTAATATTTTCTGAAAGAAGATCTGATACTTTTCTTTCGAAATATTTTGTTATCGAAAAATAGTGAAATATAGTTTTTTGAGAGCTATCAATTCTAACTGATGCTTCTCTGAAACGCTTTCTACGTTGTATTCTAGAATACTTTAGGTTTCGCCATTTACTGTTTTGGGGCTCTACTAAAAAGTGGCAGGAATCTCGAGCCCTAAAATTCCTGCAAATCTGAAAATCCTTTTTTAGTTCCGTTGAAGGTGCTGATGTATCTATATTTTCGAATTTATCTTTCACCTCACTGTCATTTAAGATATTGTTTTCATTTCGCTTTTCATCGAATGGAATTGAAATTGCCCCATCTGGATGAATTTGAATGTCTTGCAAAATAACTAATTTTGGAACATTCTCTTTTTCTGATGGGTCTGTATGGTCATAACTAAAGGTATTTACAGAATTATTCTCAATATTGAAATTGCCGAGGTACTGAGAATTGTTTAAAAAATTTTCAATAAGTGGTTGTTTCATAATATTCTTAATTTTTAATGTTCCTTTTTCTTTGAAGTGCGATTTGAAATGTTTATAAAAATTGGAAAAACCAACCAACGAATTCTTTGACCTGTGCAGTTTTATAGTTGCAGCACAGTGAGAACAAATTACAACAGGATTATTTTCACTGGGATACAGAATATCTAATTTCGGTAACTTATTTATTACTTCACTTTTGCATTCCAAATTATTTCTAGTCATATAGCTTATGATCCAATTTTTTATGGATTTCAAAATATGGGATTTTTCTTCATCAGTACCGATTACGCTTTTACGGATATTTTCTTTCGGAGAACTTGAAGTTTCACTATCGACATTTGTATATTTTCGTTTTTCTGCTCGTTTTCCTCGTATTTCATCTTTGGCTGTTTTTGAACTTTTCGTTTCCTTTTCTTTTTCGATGCTCCTTTAAAATATATTTAAATAGTTATTAGTTACTTACGAGGTTACTTACTCGAATAAGAGAAGTAAAGAATCAATCTCGTAGTCAATTATAAAATTACATACATAAGTATTAATCGAAGCATTAAATAATAGAGAATAGATAAAAGCGAAGGTAAAAGTTGAGCATTATTAATGTAACAAACAGAAATTTAAAAAATAATTTATTTAAATAAGTATCTGCCAGAATCGGAAAAAAAATATTAATATATTTGTGAAAAGCTATTTTTTAAGAAGTGAATGTGATTTAATATCTTGCAAAAAAAATTATAGTATTGAGCACCAAAATTTCGCAAAACATTATCAGCAAACCACAAAGTATATACCAGATAGGTATAATAAAATTATTTATTTTTTATTTATTTCAAAACCATGAGGTAGGATTCGCATGACTTGGATCGGCATAACAGTCATATTAAAGGACTCACATAATATATTCACGTATAGATATGTTTAAATGTACTCGTATTTGTGAGAAGGACTTACAAGAGGTGCAACCTCGAATACCGATGCTTAATAATTAATAATAAGCTTAATAAAGTTTGGCTGATGTCACGCTTAGAATTTGTTTTGTCCTTAAAATCTATATAATTTAAATATAGGTATGCACAGGGTGGTTGATTTTCGATAGTTTTATAGGGTACAGCCAAAACGGTAATAGATACAAAAAATCTGATGTCGATGTATCGTCCTCTTCTTTTGAGTTTACTTCGCTGGTGTCAGAAGATCTTGGCCAACTTGATTAGTTTTGAAAAATCTTTTGGTACCAGTGAAGTAAACTCAAAAGAAGGGAACGGGACATCGAATGTCAGATTTTTTGTATCTATCACCGTTTTGGCTGTACCCTATAAAACTATCGAAAATCAACAACCTTGTACATATAAAGATACCCTAGTACGCTCATTAGCACGATATTAAAATTTTCATATTTTTTTGTCAGCAATTTTAAGATAATGAAGTTAATAATTTCATAAGTTAATTTAACTTACGTAGCATATATTTTTAATTTTTCTAGCAACAGTTTTTGTCCTGGGAGTACATCAAAAAGGTTGCATGAAGAAAAAGGTCCTAAATAATCTTCTTTATTTCCTGCGAATACAGTGGGTACTATATTCAGGGCAACTCTTTTCACTTCTTCCAGACATTCATCTGACCATAATGATAAACTTATAGAGTTGTCAAATCCACAAAATTTTAATAAGTTCTGTAAATACTGTGGAATAATGATGCTAAACTCTTTTTCAAATTTTGTAAATATGGATTCATAATTATCAGTTAAGCTGTTCTCTCTCTCCATCTAAAAAATAATAGGAAATTATCTATCTACATAAATTTCTATGTAAATATTTCAAAGTTATTTCAAAATCTATAATTGAACTTAATAATTTCATTTATAGACCGATTAAAATAACTCATTTAGAGGGGAAAAAAATAGAAAATTGTTACCCGGACTTTTATAAGTGGAAATGGTAAAGGGGCTTATAATAAACGAAAAAAAAAATAATAATAAATGCGTGAGCAGGGGCGGCGGAGGATTGATTTGGGGGATGAAAAGTTATGAAAAATTGTATCATTGGGATTTCTGGCGAAAGTTGACGTCAAACAAAAAAGTATCCAATACAAAAGTTGTAGATCATGCAAAAATCTACAACTTTTGTAGAAGTCATTTTTTAATATAACCTCAAAATTTCCACGAAAAATGCGAAAAACAGGTTTTTTTCTGATTTTTAGTTTTTTATTTCTCATTTCCGCAAAAATAATTTAATCTTGACGAAACTTGGTGAAAGTATACCTTTCTCAGTCTTAAATAACCCCAATTTTTTTTAAATAAAAAAATCAAAAACTTTCTGATATTCTTCGGCCTGAAACACTTTTTTTTTCAATGAAAAATTCTACTTAAAAAAATCATCGTACAGAGTTCCGCCGGTAATCATTTTTTTCGTTTTGACATATACTATCTGATGAAATAAAAAAATTTGTAATCACAGTTCAAAAACACGCTCAAAAATGCAAAAATGTAAAAAATGACTTGCAGCAATTAATTTTTCAGTAATTGTTGATAATTTGTTTAAATTAAAAAAAAATTAAAACTGACTACACCATTCAATTGTACGGGAAAAATACAAAAAAACTGTCTCATTGTTTGACCCAAAACTATTTTTGTACCTACTTATGCTATAAACATAAGTCGAATAGTGAATAAATAAAATAAATAAGAATATTTTTTTTCCGNTGACCTATCCAATGTCATTGTTGATCTCAAATAAATGTATTATTATTATTATTTATTATTATTATTATTAAGTACGGGATGTGTTTTCATTAGCTGACGCTAGAACATTTTACACCCGTCAATATGGAGATTTACTTAGGGATCCAAACTGAAGGGCCTTACCGGCAAAGCACAAAAACTACTAATTTAGTGAAAAACTTCAAGGAACGTGACAATGGACAACTGGTTTACCAGTTATGAAATTATCAGACGCATGCTGGACAAGCACAAAATAACAATAGTTGGCATCATAAGAAAAAATAAACGGGAAATTCTCAAAGAAATACTCCATTGTAGCAGGCCACAATATTCCTCAATGTTTGCGTTTCAGAAAGATGTGACATTGGTGTCATATTGCCCTAAGAAGAATAAAACTGTCTTGCTTTGCCATCTTTTTACAATGATAATTCTATAGATCCAAAATCTGGTGAGGCTTCCAAACCACATATTATCACATTTTATAAAATTACAAAAGCAGGTTGATTCAGTAGATCAACAATGTACTGCATATAATACTAGTAGAACCACAAGAAGATGGCCTATGGCCACTTTTTATAATCTCCTAAACATTGCCGGTTATAACAGTTTTGTTGTTTATCGAAGTAATACTGCTGAAGGTGGGTACATCTCTGAAAGGCGTTTATTCCTAAAGGAAATTGGTTTAGGATTGATACAAGACAATATGGCACTTAGAGCAAATGATCCACATATAAAAAAAGAACATTGGACAAAAATTGTGTAAAGTGGAACCTGACATCCTGTAGTTAGGGAGGTTTCTGAGACCTCATATTCATTGCAACGTTTTGTCTTATTTTTTCATGCATCATCTGCCCTAGAAGTCTGTCCAAGCTTTTTTATCACCGTGTATACGCTATAAACTCTCCCGGCTTCATACGTATACCTATATACGCAAAACAGCATTACCGCACACAGAATAGGACCGGTAAATCAAATTTAGCAGCTAAAAAGTTAAAGCAGCAAGTTAAATGATATGAAAAAACGCCGACTACTGGCAAACTCATCCTAGATTTGAAATTGCTATTAAAAAGGAGTAATACCTAGAGACAAACAGGAACTCGCCACGAGGTTATATCCATAACGCCACAAAGTCAGCCTCCAAAAGGGATGACGATGACATAGGTACGGAGAAATGCTCCCTCTTCACTAGAATGTTACATAAAAAAAAAACTCCTGCCTTCATCGAAACTAAACACAAAAACTGCACTTTATTCACTTTCAATCATTTTGTTTTCACGACATTCGACAACAAGCATTGCTACCAACTCCTAAACTCATCATCATCACACTAGATCAATGCCAACTTATTGTTGTAGTACATTTTCTACATTTATAAATTCATATTATGATCTTTCATTGCAACACATGTTAAAATATTTGTTAATTTACATATAAAACATATTCAGGTCAGCAGATCAGCCGGAAGCCGGAACTAGTGATGTCAATATTGTAATTANAAGTAATACTGCTGAAGGTGGGTACATCTCTGAAAGGCGTTTATTCCTAAAGGAAATTGGTTTAGGATTGATACAAGACAATATGGCACTTAGAGCAAATGATCCACATATAAAAAAAGAACATTGGACAAAAATTGTGTAAAGTGGAACCTGACAGTACGCCAGCGCCCAATGACAATGCCGAAATCGCAAAACAAAATATTTTTGTAAAAAGCGTCATAAATAGCTTTGTTTGGAACATATACATACAACCAATATGTGTGGACTGCCTTCAAGATGGTACCAATGATTGACTATTTGTTTAGAAAAGTGCATTAGTGTCTTATTTGTAACCTTTTTTTTTAGTTTCTCAAAATAAATATTTTTGTATTATTATTACCATTGTAATTATTATAATCCAGTTTAAAGTAAGTATGCCAAATAACAAAAGTTTATTTAATATATAATCAAAATTTTTAAATAAATATATTTTTGAGTCATTCAGAATTTTGGGTGTAGTAGGCCGACACTAGTCGATCGTCTGTGCAAAATTCTTTCACTCGATTACTGGAGAGTTAAATAATATTTATGAAAATTGCCTCGATTTAAAGCAAAAAGGAAACTTTGACCGAGACTTTGACATCCTGTAGTTAGGGAGGTTTCTGAGACCTCATATTCATTGCAACTGTAACGGATTCCCATGCGAAGGTCAAGTTGGATACACTATTCGGAGATTGTGATGATGTTTATTCAACTAGACCAGCGCAGCAATCAGGCCCAAGGTTTCTAAACATTAACCTATATATATGAATAAGCTGATGTATCAAGTTTTAGCAATAGGATAAAAGGATTGGAATATTAATACGATACCAACTGTGAAGTAAGCTTGGTCGTGTTTTTGTTACTTTTCAATAAAATCTAAATAAAATAGTTTCTGACTTGAATTTACTTCACAACGTTTTGTCTTATTTTTTCATGTACCATCTGCCCTAGAAGTCTGTCCAAGCTTTTTTTTATCACCGTGTATACGCTATAAACTCTCCCGGCTTCATACGTATACCTATATACGCAAAACAGCATTACCGCACACAGAATAGGACCGGTAAATCAAATTTAGCAGCTAAAAAGTTAAAGCAGCAAGTTAAATGATATGAAAAAACGCCGACTACTGGCAAACTCATCCTAGATTTGAAATAGCTATTAAANAAAAAAAAGTGTTTCAGGCCGAAAAAAATGAATATCTCAAAAACTTCTTCATTTTTTTATCTAAAAAAATTTGAGGTTATTTAAGACAGAGAAAGGTATACTTTCACCAAGTTTCGTCAAAATTAAATTATTTTTGCGGAAATGAAAAATAAAAAACGAAAAATCAGGAAAAACCCAGTTTTTCGCATTTTTCTCGGAAATTTTGCGGTTATGTTAAAAAGTGACCTCTACAAAAGTTGTAGATTTTTGCATGACCTACAACTTTTGTATTAGATACTTTTTTGTTTGACGTCAACTTTCGCCAGAAATCCCAATGATACAATTTTTCATAACTTTTCAACCCCTCAAATCAACCTTCCGCCGCTCCTGCTCACGCATTTATTTTTTTTTTCGTTTATTATAAGCCCTTTTACCATTTCCACTTATAAAAGTCCAGGTAACAATTTTTTTTCTCCAAGTGTAATTTGGTTGGACTATTATTTTAGCTAAAAATGAGAATTTGTGTTGCCAGAATTATTCTAGTGAAGCTAAAAACAGTAAAAATTTTTACTTGCTTTTGTTCAAATTTGAACAAAAATATCAAATAAATAAGAACTCTATTCGTCCTATCGATCTATTGTATTTTTATAGGAAATAATATTATTAGGTATTTAAAATATTTAAACTTACCTTTTAAGATTTAAGAACTCAAAATAAAATGTTCAAGGTCGTTTAAATAAAAAAATAGATGCCGTGAGCCACACGTGTGCTGTTTGAAGAACCAATCGGTACAATGGTGTTTGAGAAATACCGCGTCCCGCACACGTAAACTTTTTTTCACTATGCACAAACTGTTTTTTCAGCAGTATCTGGGTAGGTAACCGTAGGCAAACAGAAAGTTAGTCGTGTCCCTACGATGTTTTTAGGAAAACTGAATGAAATATTTTCAATCAGACCTTTTTATTTAAGTACTTTCAGTAATTTTAAAGAATAATTTTAAAAGTCTTTGTACTCTATCGAGTACTTTTTGTACTTTTCGTACTTTTCGTAATTTAATACGTACTTTTTGTAATTTCATACATACTTTTTGTAATTTTTGTAATTTACCAAAGAATTTGGTAATTTTTATACTTTAATAGATAATTTCTGTATTTTTAAAGTAATTTGAAATTATAATATCTCAAACGTACACCAAAAAGTACTTGTGGCACACCCCTCGACTTTAATTATGCGATGATATGTTTTGTAAATATCAAATAATTATTTGTATCTGCATTTTTTTCGATATTATATGTATACAATAAATAAAATACATATTAAATAAAATTTCAAGATTTTAAACAAAGGACTATGTATATCTACCATCGATATTATTATTATTTACATTTAATATAAAACAACAACAATTTAATCCTTTAAAGTACTTAAATATACGTTTATAGTCGAATTGGACAATTTCTTAACTGTCAGTTGAGCGCTTCAAAATTACCTCGATTTTCATCACTTTCTTTTCTTACGCTGTTTTGGCTATTTAGCAACAAAAATATAATATGCACAGGTACAGGTATTAAAACAATTCTATCTTGTAGCTAATTTCATAACAAACAATTTCATCAGTAATAGTTTTTTCTGTAAACTGCATATTTAGGAAGTTATATTGGAAAATGTTAGAAAAAACACGTAATTTTTGAGTATTTTTAGTTTTTATTTTTTTCTGCAAATATCACAACTTTTTTTCTTGGCGCAATCTTATATTTTCATTCTGTATATTACTTTCGACGGATTTTTACTAATATCTAAACAACGTCAAACAACAGCCGTGCCAATGTGTAATTCTCCTGGANATCTGTGTAGGGTGAGATTTGTTATGTAATTTTAAATTTAGCGGCGGCAGAATACCTAAAACAAATATTGAGTAGGTAGGTATATAGTTGTAGAGCGTACAACTAGATGGCGCTTGCATCTTTTACTGGCTAAAGGTAATTTAACTCACTGTATTACCGATAATTCCTAGAAAAGGAAAGCAATAGAAGTTGGAGAAAGTGTCAACAGTTAGCGCTGTTAATGACCACGAAATCTGTTCAAGTTTCCTATCTTTAGTATCATTTATCTAGGATTGTAATTACCGAGTAAACAGTATCCGTACCAGATACTCGATACTAAATTGTATTAAGATTACAAGCGGGTTCTGGCACAAAATATATAATAGAAGAAAACGGAGCACCTAAGAAAATGAGAGAAACAGAACCGTAGCGAAACTACCGGCCGTCAGGGTGAACTAAAAAAGCCTTCGATGGCAAGCCGGCCTTGATAATAAATGACGGGGTCATTTCATTTTTATTATACAGGGTGTATTGTAATATTTCTGTGACGAGTAACTGAAATAATTTTTTAAGTAAAAATATTGATATTAAATATGAGTTCATAAATTCAGTTATAATACAGTAAAACATTTAAAAATTACTGATATTAACGATGAATTTAATAAACTCATATTCACAATTTTGTTTACTTTAAATTATATCAGTTATTGGCCTCAGAAATACTACCTGCTGAGATAGGTAAAACTACTAGGTATTATTGAAAATATATTTAAATGTAACGAATTTTAATGAAAAGTTATAGAAAAATACGTACATGAAATTTATATGAACACGGGGCGTGTTCATAATGAAAAAAATTTGTTAGAATACCACAATAATTACATAGTACATTTAGCAGTAGGTTAGTAAATGCCTTATAATAAAGTCGAGGAAATCTTTGAAAAAACAATGTGAAGCTGACAATTTTTTCAATTTCCGAGAATTTATTATACACTTAGGAAACTTATAGCTTATATTATTTTTTTGCACGATTGAAGGATGTATCCATGAAAATGTATTTAAAAATTGTGAAATAATTTTAACGTTAAAACTCAACTACGATTTACTTTTGAACTTGTAAACATTACAAATTTTTAGATTCCACGAAAATAAATTATTACATGATAAATTCTACTTACAGGGCTTGTCAACAGCATCTGTCGGTAATAAAATAATCTCAATCGTGTGAAAAAATGTTTAATTATCACATTTTTCTAATTTTGACATATATTGACATTTTTTTCAAAATGAATTTCGTAACTAATTTAGATTTTATCCGATTGAATTAAAATTTGACTTAAGGGAATTAAAGCTCAGTAATTTTTTGCCAAAATTAGAAAAAAGTGACATTTGATATTACAGTAGAACCCCGATTATCCGTGCGTGGCTGATCCGTGCAGCGGATTCTTCGTGCGCTGCAATGTTTATGATTATCCGCTATCCATGCATGGATTATCCACTCAGAAACAAAAAAAAGATGATTCTCTGCTTGTTTATAGCACACGTATTATTTACCTACAAATGTACAAATGTATGTAATAGGTATGTGTAACAAAGGTCAAATTTGTTGCAAAATTGGTGAGTTTAGGCGTTATTTCGATTAACCGTGTTTTCAATTATCCAGCAATGGTTCGGTCCCAGCCGGCCCGGAGAATCGAGGTTCAACTGTACATACATTACAAAACATGATTTTATGCAACTCGTGTGATATCACTTCACTTGTCCCACAAATTCACCCTTTAAACAAAATCACGTTCCCTAAATGGTTATATAGTTATAATTCAAACGTAGCCAGTTAATAAATGCTTAGATTTAAGGTGCGAATGAACCTCAGCAATGATTGCCCAGTGATGGATGTTCAACATTTGGCATTAAAAAACGCTTTCATTAAATTCAATGCATTATACAAGGTGACATAGAAAAAAGTACATTGCAAAGTGCCATACAATAGAGGACTTTAAAATAAGAAAAAAAGTTCCTATGAACATGGGTCTGCAAGGCCTTCGGTTAAAAGATACGGGGTGTTGAATTTTATTTTTGTTTGGGGTTTTTTTTTTAATATCTTTAGCCAGAGACGCAAGAAATGGATAAAATGTGGTATACAGGGGTTTTTTTATCATGCTAAATTCAAATATGATCTTAGTTTTGTGATTACTGATAGAGGGCGCTACATACAGGGTTCCATATCTATTGAATCGGTCCTAACTTTTTTGCTATACACTGTATGTCATTTTCGACTGAAAAAAATTTGTTATCCCTTCTTTATACGTAAGAAAGGTATACCTTGTCCAAGTCGCTAGAAGCAATGGTTCCAGTACAAAAGCCGACAATGCACGCAAATTATTCAAAAAGCGCCAAAGTAACATTTGCAAAAACAATGATAAATAACAATTAAATAATGTGTCATAATGACACTTGTCAAACTAATATAATAATTGTTAGAGGTATTTTGTGTTCTTGATTAAGTTTTTCATTGGTTTTCTCACTGATTATTCAAAATTGCTTTCAAAAATGGTTCGCTACACTTTTGAAGAATACAGGGACATGATTATGTGTTACGGCGAAGCTAGATCAAATTCTTACGAAGCTCAACGTATCTATCGANTTTCTACTGTCATATTCCATTTTAAAACATTTTATTTCCTTACTATTTGTTGCCACAGTAGTTTTCGGTTATTAATTTTCAAATTTTCTCCCAACGCCTTGACTGAAAAAAATTAAAAACAAATATTCAGTAATTATATAGAAATAATACAGAAATTTATTACTTTACGATAACAAATTCAGGGAAATATTCAAGATGGAAGAAATTGTTAAATATATTAAAGGGAAATAGAGAACTTTCATAAATGATCACAAGCCATGTGACCAGTAATTTTGTTTAAAACAATAACTTTATTTCCTTTATTTAGGCAATTTAATTTCGGTAAAATTTAAAATTATTAAAACGATAAGATCTAGATCACATTAAAACGCCAACATTCTGTTTCATGGGCTGTGATTCGTATAATTTTTCACGATACTATTCAACTAATCAGCGATTGCATTATCTTGAGCATAGATGTAACAATTTGACATTGTTCAGTGTAAATGATTAATTAATATTGGTTACACCATGATTTAGGGAATTTTCCTTGCCATTACCAGCCCTGGAATGTTGATTGCCTAAACTCAACGGTCACATGGCTTGTAAACATTTTTGAAAATTGTATAACATTATTGAATTTAATTACTTAATATGGATTAAATTAGTTATAAAAATTTGTTTAAAACATTTTCAAAATGTTCGATAGATATTATCAATATATGGTTATAAAAGTATTAACTACGGATTAAACATAGATACATACCTACTAGGACATTTTTATGCATTATATTTCATCATAGAAGTCCAAAAAGTAAAGGATTTAAGTTTTCGAGGCTACAAAACAATCCATCATTACATATGTCCATATCACAAGAACTTCAATCTTCACAAGTTTTATTTGCGAATATCCATTGCATTTCATTGTAGCCACATACACAACCTGAGAAATGGCATATGACAATAAATAGGTTTTTTCTCAATTTCAAATTGATTTTTCTTTTCAAATACCAAGGATGCTGTGAAAGAGAACTCTTTTTTACTGATCACAAATTTTATAGAATATTTTAAAATATTTAATAAACAAATAAAATATATAAACTTACCAAACATTTGCTGTAAAACAAGAAGCTTCACATGTGAAGTCGATAGAGAATCTTGATTATTTCTGGTAGGCAGGAAACGATTATTTATTGATTTCTTCCGAACAAATAATTTTAAAATCGATACTATGCTCTACAACAGCTACTGTATCTTATATATCATACATTTTGTGGTAATCGACAATATAGACGATATTTAAACAGAGGTATAATCATTCAGTGAACATGTTCTTTCTTGATTTTTCTGTTTCCTGCTAATGATTATTCATGTTTGGCTTCTCTTAAATATTGCATTTAAACACAGTATCTACAAAGATGCTCTCATTAATAAATAATTACATATTACTTTGGAGTTTACTCCATCACAAAAATTATGCAAAGATTATAAAGCATAAATATATTTTACTTTATCAAGTATATTTTAAGTGGATAATAAATTTTATGCATCAAATCAGTAATAATTACTACCTACTAACTAAAGTAGTAGCTATGTTAGAAATCTCATTAGGTCTTCCAGATTTACGGTATTCCTTCTAGCAATACTCTGTAAATATTTTTTAGAACAAGCTTTGAATTGTATCTCTTGCAAGTTCATATGGCATATATATCAATAACTGTTTGTCCTAGAGAATATTTTGTCTATATTACAACTCGAGTCCAAGGAACCTAAAAAAAAATGTCCATTACTTTATGTGTTCTTATGTTATTAATTATTAAATAAAATATTTTGTAGTATGAATTAAATTAAGGAGTGTTGGTTGCTTTGAATGTAATGTAAAGTATTTAAAAGACAATTTATTTCTAAGCAAGTTTATTATCATATAGAACCAATCGTTTTGGTGCATGCCATATGAATAATGAATTATATAACACTTACCTTATAATTTGTGTTCTTGTCATCAAAATAAAACAAATTTAGGTCAGATCACAGAAACTAGTCGCTGTACTATTCCTGGAAAACCTCTTCAGTAATAAATTTGCTGATAAAACAATTTGTCAGGAACGTAATTACTATCTAATGAATTGTCAGGAACCAAAGGTTGGGAGCGAGGCTGGATATTGCACTGCTTACATTCCAATTCTACTTCACACTTTTGAACATGGTATCTATAAAGATGCTATTGGTTAATAAATTATCCCCTGTACTATAGTACTTAGGTCTACTTTGTCAGAAAACTATTCTAAACAATAAATAAATAGATAAATAAATAAATAAATATATATATATACATTTGAGTGAGCTAGCAAGTGTTATATATTTAGAAGAGTTTTCTGTTCAGCAAGAACCACGTGAAGGTGTAGACCACTCTTGCCAGGTGAGGTAAAAAAAAAAGGAAAGGGAGGGTAGGATTTTAGAAATATAAAACGTAACAATATAACTAGAAAAACAAATGTGAAAATTTTCATCTCATTAATAACGTAACAAATAAAAAAAACCTATATAAAAAGTGAAATAAAAGCTTTGCATATTGCACAATATAACTAAAAACGTGTTACATGATTATTAATGCATGAGTTTATAGATAACGATAAAAAAACGATAATTCTAAAAAACCTAAAAATTATCTCATGAATAAATGCAACAAATAAAAAAATATATAAAATATATTAAATTAAAGCTTATTCGTATATTGCACATAAATAAAAAAATATTGGTTACGTGACTATTAATGAGTGAAAAATAACAAAATAAATAACAATCCTGTGTATAAAACAAAAACTAAATAAAAAATGACTAGAGATTTAATAGGCGCAATAGGCGACTAGACTAGACTAGAATATATAAGACAAAAAACAAGAAAAATGTAGGAAAGGAAATTCATGCTGACCTGATGTTGGTTAAATACAAACTTAGTGTTCATTATAAGTCGTGCTGATCTTATAAAAGAATAATGAACACATTTATATCCAATAATGATTAACAGGCTTTAAATTTTTTAATTTTTCTACTGTGTCCTACTGTGTATGCCTTAACCGACTTATGTTCCTTTAGATATTTATAAATAGTCAACCGAACTGTTTTATCTATAATCAATTTTTCAGAATTGTGTGTATCACAAAATTTAAATGAATTAAAAGAAGGGGCACAATGTTCTTTGAACTTATCCTCTATACCACTCAAATGTCTGAATTTATCTAAGAAATTATATAAATGTGTATGAATAAGTTCTACTAACTTTACGACATTATCACTTGCATAGGACAGTCTTTTAGTATCATCGTGCTCCTTAAAATTAACAAACAAGTGATTACTTTGCATTTGCGAGCAATATAAATTTTTCTGACAAGTGATACATTTTGGAATATCAATTTTACTTAAAATATATCCGGCTACATAAGTGGTACCTTGATTTTCTTTATTAGAATCACTACTATCAGTACTGTTACATCATCACAATTAGTGAAAATTTTACCACTTAAATCAGAATTAGTTTGCAATAAAAATTGACAAAAATTTCCTAATGGACTACAATTATCATCCTCACAATTTTTAGAAGCAGAAACTGGTACTGTTAAATTATTTAAAACTACCGTCTTTAAAGCAGCTACGAATTGATGGCAGGTTGGATTTGAATTGGCTATACCGTGTTGGCGTATCTGACAAAATAAATTCTCTACTGGATCCTGATTAAAGGCTCTTAATGAAAGGTACTTTAAACCTTTCTGTCTCAAATTATTCCAAATAAAAATAACTGATCTGATTGTCAACTGCCATCCCTGAATAAAATGAAATTGTTTAGTACAGTCCCTATTACTTTGAATATCAATTAATTTCCAATTTGAAATTTTAGGTAATAAATTATTCCAAAATTCCACATGTGGAGAATCATGTGACAATGCACATTTAAATTTCTTTCCATCAAATGGTATAGAATTACAGCTATTCAATGAATCAAATAAATTATCAATATTATGAATAAATTCTGCTGTGTGCAATGATTCACTAGGTAATAATCCTAAAGCCGAAAATGTTTCTAAAGATGCAGCTACAGTTTGACTCAACTGAGCTGCAGCAACCTTCACCTTCATTTTAATGAATGAATCTTTGAAATTAAAAAACTCCGGCTTAAGCTTATACAACTGTCGGTATGTACAAGTTTGCTGATCTAATTTAAATGCTGCTTCTATATGTTCAAATTTTGCATATTTGTGATGGTCAAATTGAAGCTTGCAACGAAGCAAAGCATTCCTTGTGCATTTTAATAAATGAGGTACATCAAAAATTGTACATATAGGAACATCATTTACAACAAAATGGTAAGGACTCGGGCGGTCTTTGTTTTGAGAACATAGTTCAGTTAGTGCAGCCCTATTCGTGGGGCCCTGATCACAAACTGTTGCGACAATCTGTAAGCCTGTACTCTGAATTTGTTTTATTATGTGGATTAAAAGTAGTTTCAAAATTTGAGTACTGATAGTATTTCAAGTAAAATAATAAGCAATAACTTGTTTGTAACTTTTTCGAATCCCACGCACCATAAACACAAGAGCATGATTTGCAATTTTATTTGATCTTCCTAAAGTACCAATATCTTCAAATCCATATATCTTTTGATTTATGGTATCATATTGAAAACCGTTACCTAAAGAAACTTCGTCAAAAATTATGGTACAATATCGATCAAGTTCATCCATATTTTGAACCTGAGATTTTAAATGTTGCAAAATAGAACCATTCACTCCAGTATCAAAGTGTATCCTTGATAAAACACCTTTCAGAGTTCTTATCGATGGCAACTGAAAATATGTCTGAAGATATCTATATAACCGTGGACTTCTCTTCAAAATAGACAAAGCAAAAGCTTTGTCATGTAAAGTCCATTTTTTTGCATTAGAGGCGCGATTTACATTTCTTAGTTGTGAGTTAATAAATTCTTTTGAGACTTCATTGAGATTTTCTTCAATGAAAGCAAATCTCCCATCATCATATAGATTTCTTAATGAATTCAAATGATCTCTCTCATTTTTCAAACCAGTTTTCAATTTTGATAATTTTGAAGTAATATTATGATGGACTTGATACATCTTAGATTGTTCTGGTGTTAAACTTTTCTCTGAAAGTCCAGCTTGACCAAGAATACCCTTTTTCTTTGAAAGAAAAGAAAATTTATCTAAAGAAGTGTTAATTGATGGCAGTTGATTCGATGTAGATGGTTCATTTATACAAATATGAGAAATACCAGTATCAGATGATGTTGATGCTCCAACATTTACATTATCTGTATTAGAAACATTATTTGCAAATAGTGGATTGACAATAAAAGAAGGTTGCTCGGTATTTGACGCTACAGCTGTTTCTATTGATACTGGCACAGACTTTGGTTTAAGGGTGCGTTTGGATTAATTGACATAATCAGTAGGCTTAAAATGGTCTTCACAAATAAATATATTTTTAAAATATTTACCTTCTAGATTACAAATTTTCATCCAAATCTGATAAACTTCAGGATCTTTAGGAAACCTGTGAAACTGCTTGTTTCTATAATTTTCTACTTTATTATTAACATAATATTTGTTATTGCAAGAGGAATACTTGCAACTGTATTTAAGCTTACTCATTATGAAAGAAGCACAGATTTTTTACATAAAAGTTTGTATTTTATAAAAATATTTTACAAATTGTAAACATCAGATCAGCATCGACTCACCAAAATACTAGCTAAGCCAGAGCTAGAGTTCTCTTAGTCAGTTTTCCAGTTTTAAAATATTTCTTGTCAGTTTCTGTAAATTTTGTTTAAAATTAAGATCTTCATTTCATTACTATCACATTCGTTAAACATATAGCAATTTTATTAAAATTTTATTTGTGTTCTCCAACGTTTGAACTAAAGATTAAATTATTAACATATTTTATTAACAAGAAATTACTATATTTTGTGAGAAAAAAATGTTTGAACGTTAATACAAAATACAACGTATTTTTTACGTATATAAAAGGAAATAGGGTTTTATGTTTTTCTTCCTAATATGAAATAGGTATATAAACAAATGCATATCTAAATTTCATATATTACTTTCAAAAGTTTGATAATCCCCGTGATAAATATAGGAATAATAAATTAAACAAAATTTATAACCTACCTTAAAATTCACAACAAAACAAAACTGACACATTTGCGACAGATGACAGAAATTCTGAATCGCCGCATTGTTTCCGATTTAGAAATATTTTGCGGCAAATTTGATAATAACCAATGGCTAACCAAATAAATCTATCAGGGTCCAATCGTCATCCAGCAGGTTGTCAGCCACCAATCATAGAAACCTGTCAGGCCGGAAGTGATTCACGTTGCTCGTATCCCCATTCAAGTTTCACCCCCATGGGTCCAACTGTATCCATAAGAGATAACACCCCATGGTACTGACGACGTACTGACGGGCGTTCGGGTGGGATGGGAGATGTAACGTAAAGACAGAGACAACAGAGACGCGCAACTGCATGCAAAATTTGAGTATGCAATACTTTATTCTTCCGCTGTACTGGAACGTTAGCTCAGATGGCGCGCGCTCTGCTGTGAACTGATTTAAAAATGTGCGGGGTACAATTTATTAGTACTTTTTATATTTTTCAAATATATTTAAAAGAAAAATAAAATAACCAAGTCAAATTACATCATTTATTGATAAACAAGAAAGAAAATGTACAAAAAAAGATAACAGACAATATGGGTGGAAATTTTCAAGGTCACTTTCTCTTTTGTTGTTCATCTTCGACCTTTGGGACTTCTTTTCCCACAACGCAAATTGTGCAATTAAAAAATCCACAGCTATTCTTGACATTTCACTGAATAAGTTACGAACCACTGTGGAATCACTTAAATTGGATAAGGGCCTCAAATCACTAGCTCGTCTATTACAGATGGCCTTTAGCTTGCGAACATTCTATTAATCGCATCTTACGTGGGGTTGCATCCAGTTTTGACAGCCCTGTTATACCTCTAAATAGAGAACGGCTTGATGGAGGTGGAGTTTGGGCCAATATGGGAATATCTTCATGAAAACAATATTATTTTTTAATTTTTCATTTTTTAAAGAAATACTTTTACCTGCTACATCTGACACTATGTCAGATTTTCTGGAAAATAGGCCGGAAAAGACTTGGCACAGCATGTCTTGTACCACTTTGTACTTAGTCGTATTGGGAATTTAATAGAAACCGAAACATTTTCTCGACCTTGTTGATTGAATACCCACAAACAAGGCACCGTGAATATATGTGACATCTGAAAATAAAATACAAAATGTAGCCCTTTCAGTTTGCTAAAAAATATTTGCTTACAATCGTTCGTTTCTTACTTTCTTTAGATGTTGGTGCTTCAAAATTTACCTTAAGTCCTTAAACCCCAAATGTAAGACGCACTAACTTAAAAATCTACAGAAACAAAACAAAAAGCTGAACTACACTAAACACACTATACAAAAACAAAATACTATAAACATTACACCACAAATATATAAATGAACACTCGAACGACATTAAATTTAACGCACGTAAACAAACAAGATGGCGAACACCTTTGATCCAATAGAAACGTAGCGCTACTGGCGCTATCTACGTTGACGTTCCCAACATTTCACAAAGATGTCTAAATACAGATGATCGTATATAAAACAAAGACGTATATGTGACTATTTAATCATAGAACGAACTGATATTCCTATGTACTTGCGCGTCTCTGGGTTGTCTCTGGTAAAGAATCTTTTGTGCGGATATTCGCTTGTCTAGGTACTTTCCACCATTGCCAGTTGACTACCATTGCCCTCTTTTCCCCGATATTACTAAGCTATTAATTATAGATATGTATTTTTTAGTGTCCAATTTTTAAATGAAAAATGAACCGTAACTAAATTAGATATAGGTACAGTTATGAGATCTGCTACTGTTCCTTGTGGCGCACCTGTTTTCACCTTCCGCGGATAGTTTAATCGTTCATTAACTCCGACATATTGCACTCGCCTAGTTAAATAGCTAGTAAATAAATCAAGCAAAAAATTATATATACAGGGTGGCCAAACGAAACCGAAACAGAGCCATTTTCAAGAACTGCGTCAAGATTGTAGAAAAACGTTTAGACCCGTCGATTTTAGATTAAAGGGGGACATTCTGGTATTTTTTATTCCACAACATTCAGCCTAAAGCAATGGTAAGCATCACCCTAAAATATTTAAATGGCATTGGGGGTTGAGTAATATTTCTTTTGATTAGCTCTTACAATTCTCTTTACAACAGACTTTACATTTTATAATTCTGCCCAATACTTTGAAAAAAAAATTTACATTCTAAAATTTAAATTATGTTTAGTTGCTTACTTACTAGGTACTTAGTTGATTAAATGTTCAAACTGATGACCTCCCGCTTCCATACAAGAATAAAGATTTTGTTTGAAACGTTCGCGCACATTCCTATGCTTTTCCGGAGTGATTCGACGGCATTCGTCGACGATTCTTTGACGAAAATCTTCCAGCGACGCTGGCTGTGTTTTATAGATTTCACTCTTTAGGTATCCCCACAAAAAGAACTCAAGGGGCGATGAATCCGGTGATCGTGGAGACCACTCAATGCTGCCTCTTCTCCCAATCCAATTCTGTAGAAAACGTTGGTCCAAATACTGACGGACAATTAACGCATAATGCGGAGGAGCACCGTCCTGTTCAAAAATCAAATGATCTTCATCAGATCTGGAAAATTTTCAATAATATCAGTCAAGGCAGGGTCAATAGCGTGTTCCAGTAATTGCAAATACATTTGGCCAGTCAAATTACCANCACCTGGCTCTCCCATTGCATTAGACTGTTTACCGCCTGTCGTCTGTCTAATATCAGATGGCCGCATCGCGTTGTTTTCGTGTGGAGTAGTCAAATTTTTATCGATTTTATTAACTTCAAAATAACTTACCTATGTTGGTACCTACATATTTGGTATACAGCTAAGGTAAAAACTAGCGAATTTTGAGAGCTGATTTAATTTATTTTTCCGCCTATGTGAATTTGGTTTCTTATACCCATTTATTCAAAGTCATATCTATAGGTATTATTTATATTATTATTATTTAGTATGACTGTTGGAATATTGACATACTATGTATGTACTATGTATGTATTTTAAAATTTTAAAAATATACCAATATGACAAACACCAATTGCCATTTAGAATTATTATTGATAAAAAATCATTTAATATTTGCCACAATGTTTATATTTAGCAATTTAGACCCCTACATTAAAAACATTCTAATTCGTCATCTTCCTCCATATCTTCCTCGAAATATTTAATAAAGTTATTACAAGAACGACATTTACACTCGTTACAACATTTTAGGCCTTCTTTAACACACCCGCATTTTCTATTGTCACAATTTTTGTCTGAACAATAAATGCTTAATGATTGCCGAACAAAATCAGGAATTGGCTTATCATTGGAAAATATTGGAGTCCAAACATCGTCAGTTATATTCCATCCTGAACCATCTGAATTTATAAGTGGTGTTGCTACATTCCTGTTGTACCATATTTTAAGTTGATACATACACCTGCAATAGTTAATTATAATATATTAGCTAAGAACTTTATTATTTAAATATTTACGTTTACCTTAAAAGTGTTGGTAAAAAGCGCCGTCAGTTGGGGAAGCTCCCATGATGGTTTGTTTGTTGTTGTTGCTAATTCGACTCTTAGATCATTTAATTTTAGAATTTGTTTATCTTTGGTTTTGTACAGTAGAAGAATTAATTTTGTA
>NW_019416370.1:6178-6960 GCF_000390285.2 Anoplophora glabripennis | reverse complement strand
GGGGGTTGAGTAATATTTCTTTTGAAAGCTCTTACAATTCTCTTTACAACAGACTTTAAATTTTATAATTCCGCCCAATACTTTGAAAAAAAAATTTACATTTTAAAATTTAAATTATGTTTAGTTGCTTACTTACTACTTAGTTGATTAAATGTTCAAATTGATGACCTCCCGCTTCCATACAAGAATAAAGATTTTGTTTGAAACATTCGCGCACATTCCTATGCTTTTCCGGAGTGATTCGACGGCATTGGTCGACGATTATTCCAGCGACGCTGGAGGCCACTCAATGCTGCCTCTTCTCCTAATCCAATTCCGTAGAAAACGTTGGTCCAAATACTGACGGACAATTAACGCATAATGCGGAGGAGTACCGTCTTGTTGAAAGATCAAATGATCTTCATCATACTCTGGAATATTTTCAATAATATCAGTCAAGGCAGGGTCACTAGCGTCTTCCAGTAATTGCAAATACATTTGGCCAGTCAAATTACCATGTAGAAAAAAAGGACCCAGCAGCCGGTCACCGAAAATTGCAGCCCATACATTTAATTTTTCCGGTTGCTGCATATGCACCTCGCGAAATACTCTTGGGTTTGAATCGGATCAATAGCGGCAATTGTGACGATTTACCGTCCCGTTCAAGAAAAAACTGCATTCATCAGAAAAACAGATGTTAAAAAGGAGCTGTGGATCGTTCCCTGCTCGCTCACTTATTATTTCGCAAAATTGCAAACGGCGGTCATAATCATCCTCATGAAGTTCCTGGACTAAATGTATTT
>NW_019416370.1:0-6085 GCF_000390285.2 Anoplophora glabripennis | reverse complement strand
AACGATCGTGGGTTTCTCTGCCATGCTCTTTCCCCACAGGAGCTCTAGGTGAGCCTGGCACTCTCCTTTTATGTTAAATGGTTGTTAATGTTTTTGTTGTTCTTTCTATTTGTCACATGTTTAATTTGAATTGTATGTAAATAAAGGTTAGGTGTATTTACTCTGCTTTTGTTTTATATAATTAAACCATACATCCCCTCTACAAAGTTAGTAGCCAGTGCCTTCCGGTCAATTAAAAAATAGAAACATACAACGTAGGGATTCCTTATGACGATCACATATTTTTGGCCACAACTACGTTTACTTATTTTTTGTCGAACCTAGGGTTGTTATACTACAATATGAACATTTTAACATCTTAAAATTGGTCAAGGACACCCTAAAGTTTGTACAAGTACAAACACCCTGTATCAAATTACAATCAAATCAAATTTAAGTACAATATTAGCAGCAGAGGCAATGAAGTATGGATTTATTGTTAGAAGAAGAACCGTTAGACTTACCGCAGATTGGAACAGATAGAAGGCATTGGCAACAGCGGCACCGCCTTCCATTCGATAAACCCTGTTGTCCGTCGCAAAGGTAGCGCAAATCAAAGCGGTTAATATATCCAGAAAAAAATCAAAGAACAGTAGCAACAACGGCCAGCCGAACAGTCTATTGAAATTTTGAACGATGTCTTCCATTCTCAACCATAATATATGTATATATTTATTAGTAGTTTTATGTTACAACTCTTTTCCGATTATTGTCACTTTTCTTTTTTCGTTATGATGGCATAATAGCCGAAACTAGGAAGAAAGTGAAACATAAGTTTATGCTCAATTAAAAAGGACTCTAATTTAATCCATCACATTTACTTTCAATAATGTCCAGAACGAGCTTACGCTAATTATAAAATTTTTATTAAACACTCTGGAAAATAGCCTCTACAATTTAATAATGTATAAGTACTCCACTTTATATCCATACAAATAACGTGTCATTTGGTATCAGGCAAAGTACATCCACTAATGCATTTTCTTCTGTTCATTAGCATTTGTTTTGAGAGACCATTTCACTGTGAGAACTATGGCGCTAACATTCGGATATAGCCCGAAAGATATTCTTTTCCTACAGGCCGTATCAAGATTAGCAAATTTTTTTGGAATCATCCCTAGTTATGATTACAAGAATCTAAAATTGTCCTACAAGAAACTGTACAGGTGTTACGCTATACTCACATCGTGTATTGTAGCGTCTTATTCAATGGTATCATTCTACTATCGCTACATGTATCGAAATGATACGATGAACGTAAAAATTTTAAATTTCGCTGTGGAAATATCAGGACTATCTTTATATATTGGATCGGCACTGAGTTCCTCTTTTTGGAACATGAGCACTTGGGAAAAGTTAATGAAACAACTTTCTCTGTTAGAAGGACCCCTAAATTTGAACAGTAGAGGAATCAAAACTAACTCCTTAAAGGGCAACCCCTTAACATTTGTCACCTGTGGATTTACGGCTTACGTTATAGCCCATTTATTTCTTTTGTACCAATTTGGTTGGACCAATAACGTGTATCATATCACCCAAATAGCATACGATTTTGCAAAAATTGTGTTTGTAAGTGTAATGTATTCTGTGACTGTTTCTATAAAAATCAAATACGAGGATGTGAACCACGTGCTTCATGGTGTCAGATCTGTTTCCATTGCTAGGAAGGATGCCTTGAAAATTATTCGGAAAGTCAGCGTATTAAACCTAGAACTGGACAGCGTCGCAGACACGTTCAATTCGTATTTCGGATGGCCAATGGTATTTTTAATTGCATATATTTTTGGAGAAATACTTTATTCCACAGTATTTGTGGTAATATACCATGGAAGTAGAATTTCAATTCCTCTATTAAACATTTTTTACATCGTTGCAAATATCGTAAGTACCATTCGATTTGAATTACAAGAAATATAAATTTAATTCCTCACTTCCTACTGTTGTAGCAACATGCACACCACTAGATTTACACACAATCTTTAAAAGAAATCATAAGGCGGCTGTGTTAACTTATTTAAATAAGAGGCAACAGTTAAAGTACATAGCAATCAAATTAGATATAATGTTATTTGTATACTAAAACTCAAACTTTATGTAATGTGTAACTATTGTATCATCAGCTTATTGCACTTCGGCAGTTCCAAAAAGACTACAGTACATTTTTTGTTGAAATCTAGATTAGTTGATTTGAAAGAACATTTACTGATATTGTTAATTTTACACAAAAATTTTCATTAGTAGATTTATGCAACAACTCTTTTTCGATAATTGAAATCATCCCCAGTTATGATTATAAAAATCTAAAACTGTCCTACAAGATACTGTACAGATGTTGAGTTATATTCTTACTGCGCTTTGTAACAATCATTTCAATGATGTCATTTTACTACCGCGGTTTTGGTGTACCAACTTAAATGGACTCATACAGAAATTATATATGTTGCTGGGGATGTATCGGGCTCATTTTTTTTTTGTATATTGGAGCAACACTTGGTTCTTTATTCTTGAATATGACAGCTTGGGACAAGTTAACATAACAGATTTCGTTTAGAAAGACCCTCGAATTTAAACACTAGAATCCTTAACATTTGTGATTTGAGGGATTATGCTTTATGTTATTTTGAACTTTCGTTTTTTTTCTGTGGGATGGTATACCATTAACTGCATCGATCAAATAGCTATTGACTATGTAGAATTCATATATTTAAGTGTAATGTATAACGTAACAGTTTCTATAAAAACCAAATACGAGGATTTGAATAGTATGCTTCGTGGCATCGATTCCTCTTCTATTCCGAAGAAAAATTATTCGGAAAGTAAGAGCATTAAACCTAGAACTGGATAGCATTTTGGAGACATTCATTGCATTCTTTGGATGGCCAGTTATATATTGCTCCATGCACATTTTTTCGCTGGAATAGTCTGGTGGACTTTGTCCTTGTTGACACACCGTATAGAGAGTTTTCAACTACTGAATCTTGTAGATATTATTTGCATGGTTGTGGATATCGTAAGTACGATTATGTTTATTTCATCGCGCAGGTATTGCACCAACCCACAAAATTGAAATCGAAAGAATTGTAGAGTAGATAGAATAGTAGCAAATAATACATCATTCGATGTGGACATATCGGGTAAATTGCTTGTATTCTCCAGTAATTATTTTAGTTCATTTGTAATTCCACAACAAAAGTATGCAGTTGACTTACGGTTATAGCTCAGTCGACTTATTATTCCTAGAAACAATGCCCAGACACTACTTGGTGTTATCCCCAGTTACAACTACAAGAAACGAAGTCTGTCTTACAAGAAGTTGTACAGATGTTTTGGTTTGTGTTTCGGATGTCTCAGCTTACTCGATTAGAGCGACCGTCAAGTCTGAACAGCAGAAGCTCATGTAATGTGTCATTGAAGGAAAATCCTTTAATATTAGTCATCCCTGTGTATTACATGTCACTGAACATATGCAATTTTTTTATGGATAGGTGCACGTTTGTCCACCACATCAACTACATAGTGTTAACCTATGTAAAGTTCGCGGTGATGGTTGTAGCATACTATTCTACACTTTCGATAAAAGGGGAATATAACGGTATAACTAGTTTACCCCTTGGTGTCAAGTCTGCCAGCGCTACCACGAAAGATTTCATAACAATTGTTCGAAACGTTAAGGTCTTGAATTTAAAACTAGATCGCATAATAGACTCGTTCAATTCGTTTTTTGGTTGGCCGTTGCTAATACTTTTCTCCCATTCTTTTGCTCAGATCCTGGGCTGTCTATCATTTGTAACAATGAACTCTTACTATACATTTGTGTACTTTCATGTCGTAATCTTCTTTTACATAGCTGGAAGCTGGAGATATTAAGTATTTACAATTTCACCTCAAAAAAACCAATACTGCCATAATATACATCTACGGACACAAAAGTTCAAACAATTATCACCATCTAACGCATTGGGAAAGAACGTATTTAGTTATAATTTATAGAATCAAACTTCTCATCACTATATAAATGAATTTATTTATATATTTATACAACACTTAAACCATTTTACTATATCTAGTGTACAAAAAGAGGTATGGGGTTTTCAATTTTGAAAACAGCATATTGCCATACCAAAATCACTTCGATCGGACCTTTCCTGCGCTCAGCGATCGCTACCGAAGAAGTGTCTTGTACCATATGATATACCTAACTATGTTTTTGACTAAGGCCTGTGTAGAATTTAAATTTATACAAATCATATTTTCCACGTCTCAAGTTTTGGTAATTACTTTTCTGTTATTTTGCTTTTAGACTCTGATTTTGTTCACCATTTATGGCTGTGACAACGCACTCAAGGCATCGCACAAAATTTTCAAGAACTGCTGTGAACTCAAAGCTACCCTCCCATTGCAGTCTAGAGAGGCGGAAGAATTGGAGAAGCTCCAGATCACTTTCCAAAAGCAGACCAAATTTACGGCCGCTGGATTTTTCGAAATCAACCGGTCACTGTTGCTTTCAATATTTTCCACCGTCACGACATACATGATTGTTGTCATTCAGTTCAATTCTATACAGTCAAATAATAATAGTAATAGTACAATGCAATGATTCGTTAGAATTAAAAAAAAAAACACGTTTTCGACTTTGCCATAATCGCACCTTGACTACTTTGTAGAAGTTTTAGTGTGTTCAATAAAGAATTCAAATGTGTCTGATTATATTTAAGGTGATGCCCAATAACAGGATATGTTAAGTCTAGAAATAAAATATAAAAAAAGTTGACACAGGGAAAAATTAACTAGGAAAAAAATAGAGACAAAAATAGTACAAACTTACAAATAACACAGATATAAAGAACAGAATAAAAAGGCGACAAACTATAAAAGACAGATATGACTACATAAGTACAGCATTTTTTATATCATTAGGCAAACAACAAAAAATATCGACATTATTTTGTATCTTACTGTACTTCGAAACAATTTGATGCAATGGTGATGTTACTAGGATGTTACTATGTGCTGCGGGTAGACTAAAACATTATTAATTCTAGCTGATAGTCGCGGTACTTTGATATCAATATTACTTTAAATACCTGGACAGTCCAAAATGTTATGTAGAACTTTATACAAAAACATTACTTGAAAAACAGATCTTCTTTTAGCAAGGATAAGAATATTGAAACGCTAAAGTAATAGATTATGCGGAAAACCCTGAGAGGGATATGTACTATCCAACAAGTACACAGCTGATTTCATAAACCTACGTTGTACTATTTCCTATTTCCTATTTCCAAAGTTGCAATTTGATTTGCATAAATTGGGTTCCAGACTATTGATGCATATTCTAATTTAGAACGAATAAAGGTAGTGTAGAGCAATCGTAGTGTAGAAATACTGATAAAGCCTTTGGAATTCTTTATTATGAACCCCATATTCTTGAAAGCAGATGACGCAATTATGTCTATATATTTTGTAAAAGATAATGTAGGGTCAAATGTAACTCCAAGGTCTTGTATGTAATCGGGTCTATGCAATATTATATTATCCAATTTATAATCGAATAGTACAGAATTTTTTTTTTTTTGGTGAATGTAATGATATTACACTTGGATGCATTTAGCGTTAAATTATTATTTAGACACCACAAACTAATGACATTAAGCGCATTCTGTAACATATAGCAGTCGGCAATGGTGTTTATTTCGCAAAATAGCTTAAGGTCATCTGCATACATTAAATAGTGTACTTGTAGATCAACCATGATGTCACTTACAAAAAGAACAAAGAATAAGGGTCCGAGTATAGGTCCTTGAGGCACACCAGATATTTGATGAAACTTGTGCGATTTAAAGCTACGATGCTGAACAAACTGACACCTATTTTGTAAATATGATTCAATAAGTTACAAAAAGGATTCGGACACACCAAACCCATCTAGTAGACCAGGAATTTTAGCCTGAAAATGACCATTTCGGGCATAATGCTCATAAGTGCCTGATTTTTTGTGAGAAGGTAGAAAAAGTGGTATATAACAACATATCTTTACCCGTAAAAA
>NW_019416369.1:772211-807163 GCF_000390285.2 Anoplophora glabripennis | reverse complement strand
TGTTACCTCACTTACCCCTGGTTGTCCATAGCAACTTCCACTTCTACGGTAAAATCTACTTACCTCCTTAAAAACAGTGTATTAATAGTTTATTTACTATAGTGGGAGCAGATATAATACTATTTTATTACCTATTTTGCTAACAAAACTACATAACAAATAAAGTATTAATTCTAAAAAAAATAAGTTTGCACACTTATAAAAAATAAAATGGTAGGTATTCAAAAAGTGTATACCTATTACAGATTTTATTGTAGGTTGCATTGACATTTTCATAGAATACTATTGTTAAATGTTTCGTTTCCTGCTGTTTCCTCTACTATTACGTTTTCTGTATCGACCGTCTCTTCTAAATTTCTGGCCTCTTCAGCGTAATCCGGAGTCATCTATCCAGCTTTATATTCTATTTTCCTTGGCCTTTTCTTGCTTTTAGAACTTCTTAATAACGCACTCTCATTTCGATGGGTTAAGTTCCTAATGACGTTTCTGAAAAACGTTTCACACTAATCCAATGTAAATTCATTATCGGCCAAATAAACTAATTGAAAAAAAAAACAGATTGATGACGTTCTTGCAAATTTTAAAAGGAATCTTTTCCGTTTTGTCTTGTGATCCACCAGCCCATGAACACTTTGTCATCAGCTTCTGGTAAAAAATTTGTCCACCAAGGTATAACAGTGATCGATTCCATATCCTTTACCCCATATTCCGCAAATAAAACTAATTTTTCCAAAACTTATGAAACACTGTGAGGTGCCAAGCTATCAGCATTCCTCATATTAGAATTTTTTATTAATTCGTCTAACAGAATTTCATGTTTTGCAATTTGTTGTAATTTTCATTTATCAATAATAACTAATTGATTTGTATTGTGTCCAATTTGTCTTCCTGAGTAACAGTTGATGGTACTTCAACTTCACTTCTGTATTTTCATTTTCGAGATTCTGGAGATTTTGTAAATGACCACCCCTGTTATTCAATAATACAAATGACTGAAGCTGCTATTGTAAACCCGGTTGTTGATCAAATAAGTCTTGAGATGTTCCCTGCAAGCCGTTGTTTGTACATTCTGATAAAAAATAATATGATGTCACTTGGACACGAATATAACTCCTCCCGCCGAAGTGGGTTCATCGCCTCCTGGCGATGGTTCTTGGAAGGTGGCATTCGTCGGCCCTTCCATTTGGAGGTCGCCGGAACAAATTGGGACATCGATGTATGCTTTTAGTATGGACAGCCCAAGCATAGTATAACTATGATGATAATGAAAAGACAAAGGTTAATTAAATTTGGATGGTGCCAATGAGGATGACTAGCACGTGATTTTCTTCTAACATTCTCGCTACTGGCTTGGTCATTGCGACATGGTGAGTTTGACAATTTTCGTGGTTATCATTGGATAGCAATTGGAGTAGGAAGCTATCGTCCTTAGGTTTTGGACATGCCTGAATCGTCGTGATGTATGATTCAGTACTCATTCCAAGTGGTTGGAATAATTGTAAGATTATGTATAGGAACAGGGATCAAATGGTAATAGGAATAAATGTCCGCTGTTAAGATTGTCATACTGATTACAAAAATAATTCATTCGTCACTAAAATGTACTGAAGTGCCTAAATACGAGTAGTAATTTTGGAAATGGTTGAGATTTAGAATATTATGACTGCTATAAAGTTCTTTTGTATGTGTATTAGATTAATTTTTGGTAAAATTGAGTTATGTACCTACAAGATGCAAAGACAATGGCATTTTCTAATTCATCTAAAAATTCGTTAATGTAATTTAGGTTTACAAATAGGTGAGTAAGCACGTAATTAATTAATTTGTCCGTTGTTTGCATTTAATGATTTTGAATAGCTTTTTAATATTTTTTTTGTTAATGTGGTGACTGTCTTAAATTCATCTATTAGTTTGAATGTTAAACTAACCTGAGTCTTTAATTGGTATTTTTTAATTTGAGCTAGGACTTTCGAAGAGATAAGAAATTGGATGAGTGTTAAGTACGTTACTGTCATTCTTTTTTCTTGGTCGTCCTCGTGGTCTACCTGAAGCAGTTTTGTATCTCTTTTTAACTCTCCTTTTATGACAAGTGCCACGTTTTGTTTTTACTTTTTTTATCTGTCTGACTGAATTGGTTTTGTTTCTAATTTGTCATTAATTATCATTAATTTTTGAAATGATAACTGCTCTTAGTTCCTGAAGTCTTAAACCGAAATCGTATGGTCTTTCATTTTTGTTTGGTCTCACTGATGCCAGTTGGTGTGTTAAATATTGTGTCTCGTTTATCTTCAAATGTAAGTTTGAGTAGTTGTTGAATTTGGATCCATGTGGTTAGATCATTTCGACTTCGATCCTGTAGGATTTAATTTTAGAAATAATGTATTTTTTCATTCTTCTGTGTATTTCACCCCAAGTATCAGATGAGTGACAAAGTTTATATGTTAATGTGCAATTTTCATACTTTAATGCTTTAATATCCATAACTATCGGATCTCCTACTAATCGACTAGGACGAATGGATGTAAAATACTGCAATGAAGATAAATTTTTGAAAAATTTATGTGTAAAATAGTCAACCTCATAAGGGAATAGATTTAGTCTTGCACTTATACATACCTCAACATAGTCTACGGGTAAATGTGTTTTTGTTCTTTTTAGAACTCTCTCAATGGATGAGTGCATGGAATCCAGTTCCATTAGGATGTGGCCTTTTTGGAGGTATTTTTGAATTATTGTCACCTCATTTACAATAGCAAAATGATAAAAGTTCATTAGAAAGGGTTCCATTTCTATTTTATCCCGTGCATCCGTCAGTATAAAGTATTATGTTTTTTCCAGTTTCTTTTGCTTTGGGTATAACTTTTTTTTTTAAAAAAGTAAATCAAAAGGGACGTGAACTCCTGTGCCGTTGTTTGTCCTTCAGCTTCATTCCAAAGGAATCAATAGCCTTCCTTGGTTTGCAGATTATAAATAGTAAAATTATGCACTTTCACATCTCCACAACATTCCAGGCATACATCAAAACAATATTAATATGTTGTATAAATATTCACATATTTAAAACAAGTCACATAGTGGTTCAAAGGTCAGGCATTTTCATGTTGTATAAATATTGTTATAATACTCAAATGAGTACTGTACAAACGTTGGTAGAATATTTGCAAATTAATATTCAAAAAGTGATATTGGATAAATGTTAAAACGTATATTTGGTAAATATGTTTAAAATATATATGCATATTCAAGAAATATTTAAATATATACAGGGTGATTCACTTTTTATTTAACTATTTCAATCCCAAATTTTTTAACTGCAAGAAAAAAGATTTTTTTCTTTTCATTATTGTACCTATTTTTGGGGTACATTTTAATAAAAAAAATGTTTATAAATTTTTCATATATTTAAAATAAATAATAATAAAACATTGTCCATTGCAATGGATAAAAATAATTATTTGGTGTGACACATTTTGAAACAGTTCCAATTTTTAACAAAATAAAGATGAAACGTCACTATATGTCCGTTTTTAATAATTTCTGCCTAGATTGTTTTTTAACTAACCATTATTTCCACTTATCAGTAAATTTCTTTTTAAAAATCGTATACTCTGTATACGGAAATTAGATTATGCCTCATTCCTTCTACTAGTAATGCATTCGCAGTTAAACTTTGTCCTTGACATATACCTTGAAGTTTTCCTTTCATCTCAGCTATTATTATAGAACAGCACCATTTGCTACACACACATATTTGTACTTGTCTATCTAATTTGATTACTTCTGTCATAAACTGTTCTATTTCTTCAATCACTAGATTTTGAGTGGCACCGGAATCTAGGATAAATATATTTTTATTTTTTACAATATTTTCTCAATTTAAAGCAATAAATTTTAATTGTTGTTTTTCTATTTGAATCAGTATTTCTTCTGTCTCTTCCTATTCCTCTTCTGTATCCTCTTCCACGACTTCTATTCGAACCTTTCCTATCTGACTTCTTATCACACTCTGATATTTTATGACCTTGTTTCCCACATCGATAGCATACAATGTGAGAAGCTTGAAATATAGATTCTTCATTTAACATTCCCTTTTTGACATTTTTACTGTCACTTTTTGTTTTCAATTTCTTCATTTAATAATCTTGATTTTACAAAATCTATAGTTATGTTTTGATTTACAGTTTCAATTGCTGTAATCACTGCATCATACACTTCAATTAAAGTTAGTAATAAGTGAGACACTATCCTCTTTTTCCATTTTCGAACCGACATTCTCTAATTCTCTTATAATTGTGTTAAAATTTAAAAAATGATCTTCTAACTTCATGTTTCTCTTCAGTTTTAATGTCAGCAATTTTTTCTTAAGAGTCAACTTAGTAAATACACTTTTCCTCTCAAAAACATCTTCTAAATCTTGCACCATTTGCTTTGATGTCAGTGCATCTTTAACCAAATCTAAATGTTTGTCACTGAGACATTGTACTATGGTTGATTTCGCCTTTGCATCTTTTTCTTTGAATTAATTCTTCTCTTTTTCCGTATTTAAATCTGTTTCTTCTTTTTCTAATGCAACTTTTACTCGCTTCCCTTCTAATAACGTCATTCTAAATATTCAATTATTAAAATTGCCCGACTTTAACTGTGGAAGATTTATAATCGTTGTAGTGCTTTGTAGACATTTTTCATAACTTCTTGAAGATTGTCTTGAGACAGATTAATGTGTCTTATATTAACAAAAATAAATAACTACAGTTTCTGGCAAGTCCAAAGCATAAGCAAAATAATCTGATATCCAAATGTTTTATTAAATTAATTTGAAATATAACGATATAAGTCTGATCTAAATACAGTTTGATTTTATATTACGTAATAAAATGTAGTATCAGAATAGTGACTTTCACAGTAACATTCATATGCTGTTATGTTGTACTTACGGAGAACCAATTTCATAATATTTTTTTATTGAGAAAAGCTGTTTTTCCCATTTCGACCAGACCAATTATAAGTTACAGCAAGTTGGTTATTTAATACCTAGTCTGCTTAATATTCTTCATGTCTCTCTCATCTTTTCCTTCTTCCGTTTGTAATGTTCTACTCTATAATAGAGGTGAAACTGAATTATTTAACATAAAAAGTTTCAAGAAGCTTACAAAGAGGTTCATTTTTTCCAGCATCTGATAACACCGCTTCCATCACTTCCAATTGTTCCTTTGTTTCACATTGCACAAACGGTTCATGTAGATCTTCTTTATTACCTTCACTATTTCTCTGATACAACAACACTTAATATTTGACATCTTCAGCTAAGGTTTCTACTTTGGAAAGAAGCTTCACCAAATTAAAGTGCTGTTCAATTATTTTTTTTACATCTTTGATATCGCCTTTCTTTTTATCTCTGTCATTCCATCTAATATTGGGAAGATCCCTTTTTTCGATTACTATTTTGAAAGCAATATTACAGACAATTTTTAAGTTCGTTCCCTTGTGCAGGGCCAAAGATGGCGCCTTAAAGCTGTACCTACTAGAGTCCCTAGAATAACAGAGTCTGGCCACGGCTGTCGCGAGCGCGGATTGGTCGTTGGTAAAGTGCCCTCATTAATGGCGGAACCAATCCCAGAGCACAGCGGGAAACGTTAACTTTCAAATTTGATCGTTCATGCTCAAGTGTTTAATAACGTTTATTAGTGTAAATAAGCAAGTAAGCGAGTAAATTCAATGTAATGAATGATATATTGCAATTTTATACGTAGGATATACAAAATCAGAATACAAAAACGAATCAAGTGGAAATTTTTTTTCGGATTTTTAGTGGATAAGTTTTTAAGAATAAAAAAACTCAATGTATGCAATACATTTATTTTACAATTGAGTTTCAAAATATGTAATACCTATTTCATAATGATAAATAAAATTATACAATAAATATTTTTATACGATTCAAAATAAGTTGACTAAACTTTTATTATTTTCATAAAAATCAACAATAAAAATTAATTGGAATAAATAAGGGTAAATTGGTGATTTATAATATTGAATTAAAATCAATACATGCATATTATATATAAATGGATTTATTTCTATATTATCTGTATTATCCATTACTTTTTTACAGGGAAATAATGCGAATAATTGAAAGAATAAATATAATTAGACATTGTAATAGAATATAAGAAAAGAAAACAATCAATGACCAAAGTAAATGAGCAAGTATTATTGTAATTCATAGTTATATTGTTGTAATTGTAATTTATAGTTATGTACATACAAATGTATTTCATTGGGAGGTATTAAACAAAAAAATTTGAAAATTATAACAGAAATCAGAAAATTAATTAAGGAAAAACATAAACGGGGCAACTACGTAACGGTAGTGTGCATTGCCATAGACTTGCTATTGTAATTTTTTCTCACGGCTCTGATTTTTTGTTTTGCGATTCAAAGACGGAATGTAACAAATCGCGAGATAGTGATTTTATCCCGTGGCAAGTTTTCAATTTCTCGCATGGAATGTTGTTCATGATATCTTTGTAGAATCTGACAGCATCGAACCCCTGTGATTGAATGTTGCGTATATGGGCAATATTCTGGCGAAAAATGACTTCCATCTTTTTGAAAAAGTCGAAAACATCTTCATTGACGAAGAAAAGAGTTCCCTCTAGAAAACGTTTCAACTTAGTCAATTTTGCATGGGGTATGTTGGGAATTTCAGAGATGGAACCAGCTGAATCAATGCACGCTCTGCAAATTGAATTGTTTTCCTGGATTCGAAAAAAAATATACCCAGCATCATAATATAAGACATTGAATTTTCCATACATTGAATTTATTTGAGAAATGTATAGAAAATTTCTCTGCACTTTCACAATTTATACCGTTTTGTTTATTGTTGAAATTCTCACTACACGAGTTTTTCAAATCTTGTAGTAACATTTATAATGGAACGAATAATTTTTTATCCCAAAAGAAAAAATCAATTATTTATGGACGAATGTGCAAAATCCGATCGTCTAACCTCCCCGCGGTGCACATTGGATTACGCTAATGGCGACGGTAGAAAAGTGAATTTAAGCATTACTAAAAGAGTAAAAGCCAAAGTTTCAACATTCAAAAATAATTGGGAATAAACTTTAACAATGACAAAAAGCATCAATGTATTTTTCTATTTGGAAATTCTTGGCTTACAGCTGTCCCCTATCAATCAGCTAACTGTCAAAATGCAATAATAAAGTCAAAAAGTTACTTTTTTTAAAAAGCTTTAAGTTGCTTAGATCACTGAGTTCAAAAGTGATGTCATAAACTTATATCATGTTTGATTTCTTATCCACAAAGTTAAGCACAAAAAATAAGTTACTTGCTCTATTATTGCATTTTGACAGTTAGTTGACAGCTTGTTGACAGCTGTAAGCTGATGACTACATAATTTTATATCATATTTATATTCACTTATCTAAAAAACTTGAAGTTATAAACAAAAAATAATTTTTTGACTTTATTACCGGACTTTGAAGAATTGTTGACAGCTAAATGACAGCTGCCGATAGTCATTGTTATTGATTTGATATCGTCTTTGAACTTATCGAACTAAAAAAAAAGAAAGATAAAACATAAAAAAACAAGTTTTTGGCTTTATTATAGCACATTGACAGCTATTTGACAGCTGCCAACTGTCAATTTTGAAAATCTAACAACAGATCTGAATTCAGCAACCTCAAAAATATAAACCTAGATAATAAAAAAAATGAAATAGGCTATTTCAAAAGTCTATACACACTGCGCATATACATAAATCCGTGGAGGATATTCGGAGCTTTAAAGCTCTGTACCGGCCAAACTATCCATTTTTGAGCTTTGTGGCCATTGAGACAATTGACCAGTATGATGAACTCTATCACATATCAAAAATTCAGCGAATTTGACCGGGACCCGATTTCCATAAGATTTGTACGGGGTCCTTTGTCGCATTGATTTCGATTGCGACTTAAAAAATCTTATATATTTTTTCAGTTTGTATTTCGTATTTCGGTACAGGTGGCTCTTTGTGACACAATGGAATTCAGAGGACATATAATTAACACTTCGCTTTTTGCGCGGTGTCTTTCTGCAGCCACAATTTGACGTATTTAAGACACGCTTCTAAGATCTATCTAACAAAACAAAAAGTTGTTAAAATCAATCAATAAATAAAATTGTTAGTGATGAATAGGACTTAAGTAAAATGCAGTGTATGCTGGTTATCGCAAAATACAACGCATTATATTTTAGAATTGAATATGAAGCACATTGAATATATGACACCCTTTAAATTGACAACAATGCCGGGTGCCAAATTAAACAACAGTATTCAATATTTAATACAAAAAGGATGTCGTTTACCCCAGATTCTTTGTGGTGCCGTTAAGACAATTTCGATTTATACCATATATGCTGGGTATAGTCGGGTATGTAGTTAAAGTTAATTTTTATTACTCCAGCTTTCGGAATAATTTATTCCTTCTTCAGGAGAAACTACGATGGAACATATAATTAAATATATAACTTACAAAATTTGAGGATTAAATAAAAAATTGTCAAGTTTAGAACAGTATTTTCCAGAAACTAGTCATAATATGTTAGATATGAAACAAATATAGGGGAGTGTGGAGCAAATTGGTATACCTAAGCTTTAATTTAATTTGAAAAAAAAAAAACAAAAGCTGATAATGAAATGAAAGGCTTTTAATACAGTCAAGTAATATAAAAGGTACATGAATACATGTTTAACGTAATAATTATAGTAAAATAAACGAAAAATAAAAAAAATTTCAAACATAATGCATTTTTTTCATTTTACCCCACATACAGGGTTAAACGGAAAAGATATTGCGATTTAACAAAATTTAATTTTGCTATAACGCAAGTTCTCGACTTTTTTCAATTTACCAACTACTTCATGTTCGTAGATTATACTTTCATCATCAGCGTCGGGAAACAAGAAAAAAATTAGTAGATTGACGGTACGCCCTCATAAACTTAACTTTTATTGTTCCTTCTTCATTGACTTGTGTTATCACCTGGGAAACAAATGTTTTTTTGGTATTCCGTTTTGCCTCTCTTAGTTCAACCAGTACAAAATCTTGTGTCTTCAGCTGATTTAATTGAACTTTCTCTGACGTCAATTTGGTTTGCTTCGATATTACTTCATTATCTGATTCATCAAAATCAGACAAATCGTCATACAAATTCTCTACAGATATAATAGACGGTTCACTTGAATCAGATTCATAGTCTTGCCTCGTTATTTTTGCTTTTCTAATAGATTTTGTATCCAGATTAAGTCGCTTCTTTACTTGGCCTGATTTCACACTTGATTTTTCTGCAGCTGTCTGTTTAATTTCTTCTATGTTGGGTATCGATGTTAAAATCATGCTTCTTCCATGCCTACAATTATTTCTTAACTTAAGGCTAGCCTTTGGAAGGGGTACAATGTCATAAGGGGAGAAATATTGATTGTTTGGCTCTTGTGTAAGTCTCGGTGGGGTTTTGTCTTTGGAGAAACCTGGATGTAACGTGTCTTCGGAACGACCTGGTTGTGGAGAGTCATTGGAATAACCTGGTGGTGAGGAATCTTTAGAACAACCTGGTTGTCGAGAGCCATTATTTTCTTGTGCTGGTAGTGTTTCTGCAAGCTGCTGGGGTGATGATATACGATGGCGTTCACTTGACACTGGAATATTTTGATTTTGAACCTGGCGAAGAGTTTGATTGGTGGTTTCTGCTGGGCAAAATAATTCTTCGGGAAATACATGCGGATTAAACGGACATATTCCAGTACTTTTGAATGCACTAATTGCATTCTGAACCGTTGCCGCTCGCTGAAAGGCTGGACCGAATAATTTTCCAACTTCATATAAAGTGACCACTTTGCCAGGATTATTTCGCAACCAACTCTTGACCTCTTGTTCATAATAAATGCTTAACGGAGCCATAAATTCTACATACAGGGGTTGTAATCGATGAGAGGTATATGGAGGAGTAACTAAAATGTGAACATGGCTTTCTTTGGCAATATCGAGAAGTTTTATATTTTTAGTGTGTGTCGCGTGTCCGTCTGACACCAAAAGTACTGGATCTTCTGCACTTGGTTTTACATATGTAATAAAATGTTTTATCCACGTAGGTGCAAAAATATGGGATTGCATCCAACCTGATGGATGAAACTCACTTATTGATTCTGTTGGAAGACCGACTTCGTGTTGAGGATTTCTTCGTACCCGAGGAAAGACCAATAATGGGGGAATATATTGGCCAGACGCGTTGAAACATATTTCGGCCCTGACAAGAGTGCCACGTTCACCAGATGTTAAGACTCCTATCTGCTTCTTGTCTTTTAGCGATAAAACTTTTCCAGGCTTATTTGCAACTGTAGTTATTCCTGTCTCGTCACAGTTGAATATGCGGCTAGGGGGAGACTTGTACTTATCCGTCAATTGTCCCAATAAATCAAAAAACATATTGACATTTGGTTTGTTAAACGCTGCGGCTCTTGCCGCTGACGTGTTTTCAGGTCTTCTTAAAGAAAGCTGGGGGTGTCGTTTCAAAAAGTTATAAACCCAATCACGTCCTGCCAGTGCTACTTCTTTGTTGAAATTGTTTATAATATTATTCTTTGTAGCAAACTGGAACACCACTGATCGAAAATCAAGAAAGCTGAGTCCAAATAATCGTCGTTCCATGTCCAGCAGGTATCTTAATCTTACAAACTCATTTTCCTGATTTTTATTTTGTTAAATACTGTTTTAAAATGGCCGCATCAGGAATATCCTTATTTGTTTTGCATGGCCTGTATAAAGTTGCTAAGGGTACTTTACAACTGCTAGCTGCTTTTTCATAGCCCATTTCTCCACTTCTAACAAGTTGAATCGCTTCTCTCATCCCTTGCTCGGACCATCTTTGTCTATTTGTCTTACGTTTGTAGTTTCTCACCATTGTGGTGTAAAAGAACAATTTTTTTAGTTTAATTTACCTAAACTACTTTTTCAAAGCAATTTTGCAATATTAAAAAAAATCACGCACTCTAAACCTCAAAAAATATCTTGCGATTATGGCATCTTTTAATTAATCTCAAGGCTGAGAGAGCGAGAGTGAAAAAAATAACTCGAAAATACTCAAAGGTCTGAATATTTTTTCGGCGACTCGGAAAAGAAGCACAAAAGAGCACCAACAAATTTTACCCAGCTACAGGTAGGCACTTATTATTTAAAGAACTAACGTGTTTTTGAACATAAAAATTAATAATAAGGGGCAAAATGGAGAAATCATTCCATTTTGCCCCATTTTATATTTTTTCATTTTACGGTAAAACGAGTATTTTTTCATTTTGCCCCGACCTTCCGTTATGCCCCACTTTCCCCTATTGTGAACACAATTAAAAACCATTGATAAATCTTTAGATAAAGCTAATTTACAATAAAACTATTAAAATTTTGAATATTCTCACGTTTTCTAACATAACCTTAAAAATCGTGAATGACCATATGGTGGCAAGGAACTATAATTAAACCATCAAAACACAAAACAACAGTCTAGTCTAGATGTACACCACAAAACAGAGGAAAGAAGAAGGCTCATTTATAAGGATAAATGATAGGAAACACGCAATTTCAAAACGATTGGTACGCCACCATGCAGGTGGGTGGCAAAGTTCATGCGATGAATGAGTTGCATACTTCCATTTTATAATTTAGTTTCATTTATTTAATAAGTATAAAAAATACATTTGTTACATATTACTTATTACTGAAGCAAACGTATTTTTTATACTTCTTATAATAGGGATGACATGTACATGTGTATGAAAAAGAAATACATGGTATTACAAAATTTTTATTCAAAATGTAAAAATTAAACAAATATGAAAATTGTACACAAATTCTGCACAATAACAGTTACATTTATTCATGGATGAAAGCCCTGGAGAGTATATTATACATATAGACATAACAGACGGTATAACCTACGAATTATAAATACAATTTTCAGTAAATAAAATATTTTTAACATCGTTCAATATTATTTTATTACTCAGGATATTTATTACTTACCCAGTATAGTCCACCAAATAGTTACATCTCAATCTTAACCCACTGTAGTTAGATCATCGATTTTCTTTAAGCTGCCGAAAGCACAAAACTAATTACCTTCTTTATAAAAGCAGTGTAGGGCCGAAAGTCCTGGGGCGCATTCAGATGGAACGCCCGGCAATTAAAAAATGCCCGATAAAATTTATCTTGGTTGTTCGTCCGATGTGACATGAGTCTGAACGAGTTGATAAATACATGTCAGTTTAGTTCATAAACATAACATAACCTTAAGTTACTTCTATATCGTCTGTCGATTAGTGTCGATCAGATATAGTTCTATAGTTATTTTGAAATGGGCCATAGAAGTGCCACATCAAGTGCTGCTGAATCTCTGTTGTATAAAATGATTATTGATGATGATGAAGAATCGGAGAGTGACGACGAATTAGACCAAATTTCTTTTTTAATGAGTATGTCAGCAAGAACTAATTTAAACAGTTGTTTGTTCTGTTTAAATTGTGGAGCAAACTGTACCTAATTTTACTGATAAGGAATTCCAAAAAAACTTTACGCTCACTAGGGAGAGTTTTGAGTTTCTGTATAATAATACAAAAGACTATTTAAAAAGTCAATGCGAAGTGAGTGGGAAACCAACTATTGACCCAAGAAAACAGTTATTGGCGGCAATATGGATATTAGGTACTCCAGGGCTGTGTTCCAAAAAAGTTGCCCTACGTCGGATAAAGAACAATAGTTGACGTCCTAGGGCGATTGGTTGTATACCGTATTTTTGGAACGGTAAAAGATCAAATCAGATCACATTATATAACCTCAACACCACCTGCAACCTGCTTTCCCACCAAAAATACGCTTATGCGATGTGTAAGCGCATGCGCTCAATTTTTACCCAAGTATTTACTGGGGTAAAAAGTTGTACACCCGGCGTCGCCTCGAGCAGTAATTTGAACGTTTGGTTAATTTTTACCTCATGCAATCTGAACGGTTTGGACAACGCCCGGTAACGCCGGACGATACATCTGAACGCGCCCCTGGGCTGTGTTCCAAAAAAGTTGCCCTACGTCGGATAAAGAACAATAGTTAACGTCATAGGGCGATTGGTTGTATACCGTATTTTTGGAACGGTAAAAGATCAAATCAGATCAAATTATATAACCTCAACTGTACCAGTTTAAATTTGTTTCTTATGCTGTGTTTAAATTATGTATATATTTTATATATTCTGTGTTGTATATTATTATTTTGGGATACAGCAAGAGCAACATAGTTTCCTCTATGATAAAGAAACAATCCACAAAATATGGAAAAATTTGTTACTGTACAATTAGAAAAACTCTTATTCAATAATAATGTATTAGACACAAGTTCTTCAAATGATGAAGATGAGGATCTGGAAGAACAAAATACAGTAAATTATATTCAGCAGAGGCTGCTGAAAAAAAATGTGCCATCCAGGCTTAAAAATTTTATTTCCGAAACAATTCGTGGCTCAACAGCCAAAGAATTTCAATCACATTTTCGAATAACAAGACCAATGTACCAATTCTTCTTGCAGAATATAGGTCCCTTTTTGAAAAAAACTGAAGGAGGGGGCAGATGTACCATAGACATTGAGAAACAAATTCTGTCAACATTATGGATTTTAGCAACACCCGATAGTTACAGGTAAGTTTGCATTGTTCTGTATATATCTACACATGTAAATATTACAAATATTTTAGGAGTATCGGTACAAGATTTGACATGGGTAAATCTTCTCTTTTTTGGTGTTTTAAACGGGTTATTAATGCTCTATATATAATTGCACCAGATATCATCAAATGGCCTAACAGAGAAGGCCGAATTGTAGTAAAAGAAAAATTCAGAAGTTTTGCGGGTATAGAGTTTTAGGAGCCATAGATGGTACTTATGTAAAAATTAGAGCTCCGACCGAAAATCCCCAACAATATGTGAATAGAAAATGTTTTCATGCGATTACTTTGCAAGCCATAGCTGCGCCAACACTACAATTTATTGACTGTTTTACTGGTTATCCAAGTAGTGTTAGTGACTTAAGAATTTTTAGAAATTCACCAATTTATAATGAATTTATAAACAATAATGACTTGTATTTTTCGCAAAATGAAAATGAATTCATCATTGGTGATAAAGCCTATCCCTTATACAAATGGTGTCTGCCTCCATATATAGATAGAGGAAATCTGAATGATATGCAGCTTAATTTCAATACCGCACATGCAAAAACAAGGCAAGTAGTGGAAAGGACATTTGCTTTGCTTTTTGGCAGATTTCGGAGATTACAAAGTTTAGATATGAAAAGGCTTGATTTAATTCCAAAGACAATTATAGCTTGTTGTGTGCTGCATAACATATGTGTAATTGATGAAGATTTACAGGTAATTAATGAATATGTACATGAAGGTGCAAATGTTATAGAAAATGAAGAAAATGCCATTGATGTAAGAGAAAGACAAGTTGAGGGAGAAATCTTACGACATCACATAGCAGCAGAATCATATGAAAGAAATGTGTAAATTGTTGCATTTAATAAAATAAACTGTTACAAACATAAATTTATTGTTTCTGTTAGTTAATAATACCTACAAAATGAAGTTTTTACTATAAATAAAACATTTTATAAAAATCATTTATTTTTTTTTTAATAGAAATAAATTTACTTTTCCAGCAATTTGTCCATATATTCTTTAAAAACTTTTAAAGAATCTCTTTTTATTTCCATATTCTCTTCATGCCTTCTTTGCTTTGCTGCTTCTCTTGCCTTTACATTCTCTTTATATTCCATTTTTTTTTTCTAATTTAGAGATCTTTGGTGGTTTTTCGTTTTCTGAATCGCTTTTCTTTTACTTGTTTCAGTGCCTTTAATGTTATCATGGGTACTAATACACACACTGTGTTATGTGTCATAAGTTGCTTGAAAAAATTAGCCCATGTGGATGTTAAACATCTTATTTGGCCATAAATAACTATTATGTAGTTACCCTGTAATGTAGAAGCGGTCGAAACAGGTTTGATGATGGGATCTTTTCCAAAAATTGCATCCAATTCTTCGAAATAATCAAATTGTACACACTTCTCTCCTGTTGCTTTTGAAAACATATTTTCTTTCTTCTTGATGTATTTAGATCTTAGGTATTTAAACTTATTCTTGCACTGGTCCAGTGTATGTGTACCTATTTGTTCAGAAATATGCTTCCATATTTTTTCATTTCTAATGCTTGACGAGTTAAATAACTGTATGATTTGTTTTTACAAGTCTATTAACTTTAAAATATTCTGTTTGGTCCAGTTTGTCCTTTCCCCTTCACAAGTAGATAGTATTGCCACAAAACTTGTGCTTTCCTCTGTACTTGTTAAATCAGTATCTTCTGGTTCTATATTTAAACCAAATATAGAACTTGCACTTTGAAAGTTTATATAACTTAAAATTCCATCTAAAAATACATAACAGGCTATTTTAATTTGAAGATCTTAGAAACACATGTAAGTAGGTAACTAAAGTGCACAAAAGCCATACTCAAATTATAATACTACTTCATTTTATTCTATAATTAATAACATCCCTTACAATTACACAATACCTATAAATCATTTTAGTTTTTAGTTAACTACAAATTTTTTACCTTCAATCCCCTGAATTAACAAATCGCCCTTCTCGTTACTTATTATTTCACCGGTTTCAGTGGTACATAATCGATGTGTCTCAATATTCACAGAATTCATTTTTGCAAAAACCTAGATATACATATAATGATTTTAGTCACAAAATTCTAAATTACATCATAAATTTAAAAAAAAAGCTATAACACTTACCTACTTACTTTACATTTTTTTATACTGCCCGTTGTCTTCTATGCTTTTTATTATAACCAGTGCACCTTAAAAAACATGATTTATTAATTCATTTACAGCTTAAAGAACAGATAATTTTTCTACCTACCTTATATTTTAGGTTAGGGTTTGACGTTTGATAGCGGCTAGCGGCGTCAAAAAACATCAACGGTAATTTCAAACTATTGTGCAGTGCGCAAGTCGGGTAAACTTTTACCTCCTCTGCGAGGTGGGTAAAAAGTTGTTAGTCGGACTACGTCCAAAAACAAATTGGAACGATTAGAAGACGTTACCTCGGACAAATTATACGATTTTTGGAACGGTTTAGGATAAAAAGTTGCACATCCGACGCTTTTTGGAACACAGCCCTGGAGAGTATACTAATAGAAGGTATAACCTACAAATTACAAATACAATTTTCAATAAATAAAATATTTCTATCATCCAATATTATTTCACTACTAGTCACACACTTCACAGCTTCTGTTCTTACTTACCTGGAGGAAAAACGTATTCATAATTTAATTAAAATTATTTTATCTTCTGTGTCTTCACATAACAGAGGCAGGAACGTGTCGTGACGTCACACTGGCGAGTGACGCTACTGCAGATAAAATAGGTTGTGACGGAACATTTTACTCTGGTGGTGCCATCACGTATGAAGGTGGCAAACTACTCGTTGTTTTTCAATTTTGCCTATAAGTTTCCCCGGGCTGATGTACACTGAGCAAAACAATCGAGACAACCTTTTTGTCCTTGAATATCCTTGTTCTATCTTTTCTTAGTATGAGATAGATGTTATCATCAGGTGATTCATCTGACGAGTTTGATTCAGAATCATTCTACTTTCTATTTATTTGTGGCTTTCTATAACTTCTACCTTTCATAAAACTCTCCGCAGGTAATGTTAATTCATCTGTATCTTGCGCCTTGGTCGCTTTTCTTTGGACAATGTTAAAGTTATATAAAACGTTGTGTTATAATAACATTAATGCAAAACAGACAAAATACAGTAACTGGAAAGCATGTTAGCACATTTTTAAAGTAGGTACTTGCCTAACCATACATTTGTATCAAGTAGGTACTTAATGTTAAAATTAAAAAATATATTCACAAGTCAGTGAATGAATAAATTAATACATTTTTGTTGTAAATAAGTAAACATTATTTTAGATAACTGTAAGATAAATGTTGAAAGCTGATTAAAAAAAGATAAATAAAAATCTAAAAAACGTTTCGTTTTAATGTAAATAGTAACTACGGTTAAAAGTGAAATAAGTATGTGAAAAGATAACTAAAATTTATATCATCCAATTGCTTTTTTATTGTTACATTGCTCTTGATATTTGTACAACCTAAATTGAGGTATAAATCACTATATGAATTTCCTTAATAATTTATAATTCACAATAAAAAACATGTTAATAACTAAGTACAACCTACCTACCTATTATTTTTTGTCTATGCCAATGAACTAATGAAAAAATGCAAACTTACGCTATACCACATTCGCCAAACAACTTTGCTGGATATGCTTTCCATTCTACTCCCGGATCTAATTTTAATAAAACCTTGTTTTTTTATTTTTTTGTATGCGTTGGCCAACAGCATTCCTTAGAAGAGCGTACAATCCATTTGGTAAGTACCACTTCTACTTCATTTTCATTAGTGAATTTTATAATAGCCCAAACCATGATTTCAAGAACTGTTAGTAGATATTAAAAGGTAAATTTTGCTTACAAAACTTACTTAATTAAGTCAAAAAAAAAGAACGTAAATATAAAAATGACCACACAATATGAAAAAAAAATAATACATTACTATTTATCTAAAAAATTAAACCATGACAAATGTAATAATGGAATGAAATTAATTTATTTTTGTACAATTCCAAAATGAGAAAAATCACAAGGTTTTTTAAAGAAACTTTCTGATTTTTTATATATTAAACCTATAATGACCATAGACGCTCGATATGAAGCAGTTTTTAATCTCGACACTGTTTCCATCCCTAAGTTCGACAAATCGGTCATATAACTTGCTCACATTTACAAAATATTCACTTGTTTTTTTTTATAGTCTTATATTGTGGAGAATTATAGTTATATGGCCCAGAATAATGTTGTTCGGGTTCCCCCCTTTTGAATCCTACCTCGGACTGCCTTCGGTTAGGGATTCTGTCGCTGGTTTAAATAAAAGTAATTCACTTGCCTTTAAACTTAGGTGTATTAGTGGACTGTATCTTGTTACAATTTACTTACTCAGCCAGCGAGTGGGCACATGCCTTAGCATTTACCATTCTACTTCGCACCACTCAAATAGCTCTTTTAAAGCCGTGACTGTATTTGTCGAGAAACTAAATTCATTGAAGCATTTGATAATTGTAACTTCTATATCAAATTTCAACGACATTTGTCCTTTTTTTCCAGCATTATGTATTATATGACAGATGCAACCAACTGGTTTAATATTTTCATTATTTTTTTTTGAGTTCTGTAAAAACACTCGGACTTTTCCCAAAATCGACAGATGCGTTACCTGCTGAAAACGCTGTTACGTTTTTAATATTGAGTCCATTTTTTTTCTAAATTCTCAAGAAGAGTTATCGAAATGTGCTGTGATTTTTCGGTTTCTAAAGAAAAGAAACTTAAAATCTTAATACAAGAGAAAAAAGTCTTTATATTTCCTTTATCATCTGTTCCTATCGAAAATTGGTGGTCATTTTTTAAATCATTTAATATATTGTTTTTTGAAAATTTTGCTAAATTTTTTTTCCACTATTTTTGAGGCTTTGGTGCGGCCACAAGGATATTTTTGGGCAATTTCTGAATCCCGGAATAATAATCGAAATAACTTTCCCGCGCAATCACTTGAGAGATAACTATGTGCATCCTTAATGGTATGGTAGATAGAAACTGTTTCTGCTGCCGTCACTTGTGCAGATTCTTCATCAAAAATGTTATTTTTTTTTGTAAAAAACGAAGGTAAATCTGCAGTAATGCTGTCTAAAATTGCGCATGACAATTTGGCTGTGAAGTCTGTAATACGTGATTGTATTTTTATATCTACCATTTTTGTTACTTGTATCGGATTAGAAGATAAACCTAAAACTTGAATATTTTGTTGTAGGCCCGTAAACCGGTTTGTATAAATAATTTAGTTGTGATAAATGAAGTTTGGCTTCCAGAATCTAACAACGCTCTTGCTCGTATAAATTCGGTTTTTGTTTTTTCTAACTCGTATGCTTTGTGAGTATGAAAGTATAATTTTTTAGTAAGAATGCATACAAGGATTACATCCCAACTGGCATGTTTAGCGCTTCTAATGAACTCAAGTGTTGTCGAACATCAGTTAAGAAGTTTCTCAAATTTTGGGCATTCCCTTTTACGATGGTAGGTATGTCCAAAATACTAGAAATATGAGCTTCAATAATGTCGAATTTATTATCGAAACGTTTTTTGAGTATTTTTAATGCTGCCGGGTAGTTTTCTGACGTTAATCTTAAATTGTTGATTAAGTTAAGCGGTTCGTTTTTTAAAAAACCTTTGAGATAATAGAAACGTTGAATGTCCGTTAATTTTTTGTTATTATGTATCATACCAGTAAATGCATCGAAAAATGCGTCCCATTCTTCAGCTATGCCTGTAAAGATGGGAACATTCACGTGAGGGAGTTTGATTGAACTATTATCTACATAAATATTACTTGAGCTATTTTGATTTGTTACCGTATTGCTGTCATCTAAGAAAGGTTTACATAAAGCTAAAGTATAGTAGTACATTGTCTCGACTGCAATACGTTCGATTTCTTTAGATTCATCTCTAGCTTCTATTTGATACTGTACATCTAGAAATTGTTGATAGTTTTCTATGAAAGCATCTTTTCTTACTGAAAGTTCGTGCTTATAAGCTGTATCTAAGTGATCTTTGACATATTCGTGAATGCGTATCAGTGTGTCTTTGAGACACTTTGCCTTTTTTTAAAGCTTGTCCATGTTTATATCTTTTTTTTTATAGATGTTCAGTATAAATTATGAGACTAGTAGGTATTTACTTTAGAACAGTAGTTGGTTTGATTTTACAGTCTACACAATTATTTTAAGATGTAAAATATCTTGCATGAGATAGAATAAGAAATGATTGTTTTTGCTTACTAATCCTTTCGAATTTATAAACAATTTTTATCCGCACGTGTGCGGTGCTGTTTTTGCTGTTGTGTGGAACCTGCTGTTCACTACGCTGCTGCTGTGGGCTGTGGAGTGTGGAGGTCCGAGCGGCGTTCCGTCATCGTCAGGAAAGCTCGCCGTGCCGTAAAGGTTTCGTTGGGCTGTCGCGCTGCCGGGATGCTGCTTTGCCGTTGCTGGCTTGAGGCTGGAGAATCGCTGCTTGAATTCGCTTCCCGTACAGGAACACCACTTGTTATTGCTACCTTGAAGGACCGTTGATGTTTTTGCAATGTTTTATCTATAGGTACATCGGCTCGAAGTGACCAGCAAATATGTTGCAACTCGTATTGATTACAGCATATCCGTTGATCTTCTGGTGCTGGTTCTGGATCTTTTATGCCTATAGATAGACTGCTTGTAATAAAACATTTATTTCAACAAATTATACATTAACAAATTTGTACAGTTACAGAGCTTGTCAAACAATTATTGGACAGAACATTTACACTTGCACACTAGTCAATAATAAAAAGAAAATACACAGTTTGGGATCAAACACGACATATTAATGTTTCAGGGCTAAGTGCCGGAACGTGCGTCTCATTACGTACGTGTTCGAACGTAAGGGTCCTCTGCTCTACTACAGGCTGTGGACTATGATGAGTTTCTACTACTGGAGGTGATCTCGACCTTACCGGGGGTTCGCGACTCGTAGACGCGAGTCCGAATACCTCATTTCTTCTTTCTATTTTCGCAACTCTTCGCGACAGGGTAGTGTGCCTGTCATCCTCGTCAGAATGCTCCCCGTCGTCTCCGCCAATGCCAAGAGTCGATGGTATGGTTAGCGGCGGAGTCATAGCTGACTGGTCTATCCTCCTCGAGGAGACGTGAGGGTATTGTGTACTGTCGCGGGTACATAGGTCCCATTGTTTGCGAAGTTCTGCGAGTACCATTATCTTGGTTAATTCTTAATGATGATTAAATTAATAAATTATAACAAATCAATAATATTTTATTCATACTGTTAAGTTTTTAAGATGCACTAATTAAAAAATAGATTTAAATAAAACAGATTTAATGCATTTTTGCTATGCACAATGAACTAATAAAGTAGTTGCCAAACGAAAGGTTTGATAGTGAGTGAATCCCATATTCCTGGGCTCGGCGAGCTCAACACCCCGTGGCCCGCACTGCTTCGTCAGCCCAATCTCGGTGACAACATTGCACATGCCGATAGCCGTTCGCCAGTGAAAAGAAGCTTCCTGGTTCTTAACACGGCCTTTCCTGACAGACTGAGTGTCCTCACTCAAATGACACGACACGTCAATCTGAAACTTACACAAAAGTCTGAGACGGGGCTCAATATGCAGCTAACTAAATATGACAACTTAAACAGAGCAACTCAAATATGATATCCTCTGCAACAGCCAGTTACCTATACCTAACAAAATTAATGAACTGGGCCCAGTTTATTTACCAAATTTTAACAGTAGTATAGTAAATAACATTAAATGACAGTAAAATACTAAGACTAATGAGTTGGTCACGTCGCCAGTATACCCTGCGCCCGTATACCTTGGTGACTGTGTTACCGCCAAAATAGCACGACACTACCATTAATTTGACCACAAAGTTGTATTACCGCCAAAAGCCATAGTAAGATATTCACAACATACCCCTGACCCTTACCTTCGCCTTAGGCACCACATGACTCTCCTAGTCATACCGGATCCATGGTCTGATGTTGTCCACACCAGCCACACCGTGATACCTCAACTGAGAGCGACTACTACCTGGAATGTCGGATACTTCGTATCTGTCATTTCCCATTACTCTCGTAATTCGGAAAGGACCTCGCCACTTTTGTTCTAACTTGTGACTGCCTCCTGTAGCTGGTGTACTTGTGATTCAAATCAGCACAAGGTCCCCTTCAAAATACGGCTGAGACTTTTTCCGTTTCTGATCAAACCGCTGCTTTTAATATGCCCCTCCATTCGTGCACGAATTTCTGTCACATCTACGACGCTCGTTCCGTCTGTCTCCAGCTGCCCCTGTGAAATAACTCTATACCCCATTAATGCCTCGCTTGGCGAGACGCCAATGGCCTGATTTAGGGTTCCGTTTAAACCTAACTGAATATTAGTAACATTTTCGTCCCATTTCTTATTAGCTTTATTTGCCCCCATAGTTGCGAGAGAGTCGATAATTGTTTTGTTATACCGCTCGACCTGTCCATTTCCGCGAGGCATGGTTACCGCGTTTAGGTGGTGTTTTATTCCGGATTTAATACAAAATTTTTCGAATTCGTCACTAGTAAAAGATGTTGCTCTATCACTTATTAATCTGTTAGGGACTCCGAATACTTTAATCATATCATCTAGGGCTTTAATTGTGGTTTTAGACTTAGTATCCTTGACCGCGTATATCGAAATAAATTTAGTGAATGCGTCGATTATCACAAGAACATATGTATTACTGGATGAGCTTTTGATAAAAGGTCCCAAGTGGTCCATGTGAACAGTATGGAATGGTTTCGGAATCTTTGATATTGGATGCAATTGCCCTTGTGGTTTACCTGCAGGACAATTAAGGCAGTTCTTCACGTACTTCTTAACAAACCTACGCATGTTCTCAAACCAGTATTGACTAGCAATTAACTCGTAGTCTTTGTAGAGGCAAAATGGCCAACATCGTCGTGTGTCATACGCAATATTTGAAATCTAGCTTGTTTAGGGGCTACCCACCGTAACCCATATGAAGTTATTCTGTACACTATTTCCCCTTTTAGTGCATAATCTTGCAATACTTAACTTGTTTTGCGAATAGTTACCACTTTTCAGCAGTGATTTAATGTTTTGAATATTTTTATCGTCCTGCTGAGCTGCCAGCAACCACTCTTTTTCAGAGATTACTGTCGCACATACCCCCTGTATAATAACCGGAGGATTTCGGCTTAACGCATCCACATATTGCATCTGCTGGCCCTGTCTATGTATTATTTTAAACTGATATTCACTTAATGCTAAAACCCATCGACCTATAAATGATTTTACCTTAAACCCGTTACTATTATTTCCTTGAAAAATTTTTCATTGCCCTTAAGGCTCTCTCTCAAAATATTTACGTGTCGCTACTCAATGGCTTTTAATTGTGAAGTTCCTTGAGGACAATTTCTTTTAAAATGACCTCCCTGTCCACACTGATAACATGTGCCTAAATAAGTTTTACTTTTTGTCCCGGATTTACCTTTATCCTTTCTTACCCCTGACATCAAGCCAGATGTCCCAGGTACAGACATTCCAGGACCAGACGTTCCAGGACTAGAGGCTCCTAAATTTGTTTGGTCTTCCAGCGTTTTAAAGTGACTAGCTAAAATAGCGGGATCTCGAATTCCCGCTGTTTCTACGGAAAATTTAATCTGTTAATTACTAATCCCTCCCATAATTAAAGTAACTTTATCTTCGTCAGTAATACCAAGTTTTAATTTATGAATAAGAGCTAATTTTTCAAAGGTATACTCATATAACGTGATACCCGGTCTTGGCACACAAGACATCATTGCGTGCAAAGCTTTATGTAAGTCACGTTTTGGCTTAAAATTTTGTGCTAACATAGTTTTCCACTCCGACCATTTAAATATTCGCGTGGGCAATCCACGATACCACGTTTCAGCTGGGCCTCGTAATTTACTTAGTGCCAAATGACAAATAACTTTATCGTCTCAGTGATAAATATACGCATATTCGTCTACAGACTCTATCCACTCGTTAACATTATGCGTAAGTGGATTAAATTCGGTGATCAGATTATTAGTGAGATTATTAACACTTACCAGAGGGTTTTTATCTCTTACTACGTTAAGTTGATCTATAACCTTAGACATCCCCTCCGCAATCACGTTTCCCAGCTGTGAGACGGCTTCCACGCTGACACTCCCTGCACGTCCCCGCTCTTGGCTACGAGACCGTCCAGATACCTCTCGGCGCCGCTCATCAGATACCGGGTGACTCCGCGACGATGATACAGCCGCCCAGTTATCAGCAACTCGAGGACGCCTGGCGATCCACCGTTCCGCGTCAGCCGATCCAGTCGCTGCCTGCTGCCGGCCCTCACGGCGATGGCTGCGGCTTCGGTGACGCGCCTGGCGAGGCGATTCCAGAAGATCCCCAGAATCTGACCTGCTCGACCGCCTCCTACGACGAGTTCCTCCAGCCATTTCTCGTCTGGATGACATACCTCGGCCGGCCACTAAAGTTCGCCACCACTTACACAAAGCACGCAAAATAAACTAAAAGCACGTGTGCCCTTTATCCCAACTTCTGATGTTAAGTTTTTAAGATGCACTAATTAAAAAATAGATTTAAATAAAACAGATTTAATGCCTTTTTGCTATGCACAATGAATTAATAAAGTAGTTGCCAAACGAAAGGCTTGATAGTGAGTGAATCCCATATCCTTGGGATTTAATCGAACTTTTTTACATGGAATTTCGTTTTCTTCATCAACTTCTTCAAACTTAAAATAATTATTAATTTCCGCGTTGTCCAACACCTCTCGCAATCTACTTTTGCTTCTACTTCTACTTCTTCGATCGAATCGATTTCTGTGAAATTTTGAACATTTTTGCACATTTACCCTTGACAATGTGTGCAGCATTCGGAGCACTTCAAGCCGTGCTTAACACAGCTGCATGTTTTTGAACACTGCTTGACACAGTTGCAACTATTTTTGACTGCGATTCAGGAAGCAACTGCTTTTTAGTGTGAATGGGCTCCAACCTATTTTGTTTCAATTCCCAGCCCCAATCCTTCGGATCCAATTGGTTACCAAGCCACTGCTGCACTTGTTAAAAAAACCAATAGCAGTGTTCTTTAGCTGTTGCTTGGATAGGGGGTAGCATTGACAAATGAAAACTTTTTTTTACATCCTTTTGTGAAACATAGATAGCGCAGAGTATTTAAATTAATATTACTGCCTTTTTGACTCGTGTTACAAGGCAGCAATAATTTTTAGCCCTGCTTTTTTAACTTCACTTTTTTTCGACCAATGTTTAAACAAGCCCCAGAGCTCTCCTAATTGACGGATTCGAATTTTTCAAAAAGCGTGTGAAAGCTTGAGAGCCCTTTTATATGTGATTAAATTTTCAATTATCTAAGAGCCTTGGTTTTTGCTGTGCAAATTTTGAAAACTTGCAATTTTTTTTTTCAAAATCTGGATTGCAAAATTATTATGCAAAATCTACCGAACCGATTTTGATGAAATTTGGTGTGATCATTCTACATAACATGGANATTCCATAAGTTATGAAGATTTATTGAAAAATCCCGTTAAATAGTGAATATTTTAGAATGACGCCAGAAACATTATTTTACGTTCTAGAAGGAACTAAAGACAATATTTTCGAAGAATAAAATTTTAGAGAATGCATATCACCAACAGAAAGACTTGCAGTTATATACTTTGAGGTAAAAAACATTTATTATTTTTCCAATATAAAAAATTATAAATTTATTGTTGATTGGGATGATACGTCTCAAAATAGATCGGTAAATGTTGTTCATTAGGGCCAAGTTGTGGAGATGGAGTTGTTCATGTGGAGTTTGAGACATAATAAGTGTCGCAACGGAAAACTGTAAATTTATCTTGGAGAAAGAAACATTTTTTTCCTCTTCCATTTTTCTCTCCGGGCTTTCGTTTTCGAGATACGGTGTCAAAACTTTTTTTCAGATTTTTGCTAATATCTTAGGAACCGTTTGAACTACAGGATTGAGCTTTTGTGCACACATTACCACTATTAATAGCTACTTGCAAATGTTGTTGAATTTCGTTAAACTTGTTAATTATTACTATCTATCTTTGGAATTACAAAAGATTTTCGAAACGTTAGCAAAATGTTTGTTTTGTTCATAAAAAGTCATTTTTCTTGAAAACGGTTGACTTTAGAACAATGAACCAAGAGAACTCTTTTTGTGTAAAATTCATTGGCGCTTCAGAATTTGCTGTCAAATGCCAATTTTTCCAGTGACGTAAAAGTTAGGGGGAAAAACCCCCTTACGATACCTTAAAATCTCCACCACTGGCGCGTTCAATGAATTCGAGAAGAGTGCGAAAAAGTAGCTATTAATAGTGGTAATGCGTGTACAAAAACTCAGTCCTGTAGTTCAAACGGTTCCTAAGATATTGGTAAAAAATTAAAAAAAAAATTTGACACCGTGTATCTCGAAAACGAAGGCCCGGAGAGAATAATGGAAAAGGAAAAGATAGTTTCTTTCTTCAAGAGGAATTTACAGTGTTCCGTTGCGCCACTTATTTAGGAACACCCTGTGTTCTGTCTTCGGGGTTTTAATAAACGCCAACATATATTCGTAAAGGTTTATTATCACAAAGGTACGGTTTGTGTTGTAGGACAACTGCCTAAGCACTTTAACTATTATCAAGACATTAGCCAGCGAGAGTGTCTGTTACCCTCTATATATATTCATGTAGGCAATGTTGCCAACATAATACCCTGTATATGATGATGCATGTGATAATGGACGTATGTTCTGTAAAGATGGTATGTGTTGTTGAAAAACATCTTCACAAAATACTTGCTGCAGTTTGGTTCTGATGATCATCTTTCTATCCTCTTTAACTTTTCATAAAGAGGGCAACAAACTTATTAGAAAATGATAATCGGTATCTTTTAATGTATTTCGCTGGCTAGGTAGCTGATGNTAATAATAATAATAGCCTTTATTGAAAAAGAAACAAAAAACACATTGCATATTGAAGAAAAAATAAAACCGTACACTCATGGCGAAGTCTAGCTAAAAGCTATTCCACTTAACCACGAATGAACGGTAACAGATGAGATCTTTAGAACCAAGTAGATAAGAACAAAATATAGCGCATAAAAGTACTAACTGAGTGAGGATATAATTTGCAAAGCGAACATAATACAATTACAGAAAGAAGCAAAAAAAATACAATTTTTTCTTTTAATTCTTTATTTTCTGAGCAGGAAAGCCTTGAATTTCCTCTTAAGTTTCAACGAATTTAAATGTAGGAGTTCTTCCGGAAGTGAATTTAATAGCTTAACAGCATTGTATGTAAAAGAGCGATGAAAGAGGGCATTGTGATGACGGGGCATGGTTAGGTTAAACTTATGACGAATATTGACTCCATGTATATTAGTACGTGGAATAAGTTTATTTGTCAGTGTTAAAGGAGAATTCTTTTCTTTTGTTAAACGTATAAGAAAATTGCCAAAATGATGCAATCTACGATCCTCCATCTTAAGCCACTTAAGCTCACGAAAAGTATGAGAAATACGATCGTACTTCCTTAAGTTAAAACTGAAACGAGCACAACAATTCTGCACAAATTGAATTCTATTTCTGCTAACACTATCCAAAGAAAAACTGTACAAAAAATCACAGTAATTAAAATGAGATAAAACAAGTGATCCACAAAGAGATTTCTTTAATGAGTAATTTANCATGTGATAATGGACGTGTGTTCTGTAAATATGCTCTATGTTGTCTCTGTGTTGTTGAAAAACAACTTCACAAAATACTTGCTGCAGTTTGGTTCTGATGATCATCTTTCTATCCTCTTTAACTTTTCATAAAGAGGGCAACAAACTTATTATTAGAAAATGATAATCGGCATCTTTTAATGTATTTCGCTGGCTAGGTAGCTGATGTCATATCCTTTTCTTTTAAATTCGGCTAACTTCCCCTTCTCTATAGTGATAACTGATAACCCTGGTAGCACAATCATGTGCAATTCTAAGTTGTTTCAAGTTTACCTGAAATAGCCAAATTTGTCAGATTGTTTTGTGTCTATTGCTGAAATTTATATCGTTTCTTATGCATAATACTATTAAAATACTTGCACCAGACTTAACCAAAAGTACTTGAGTCCAAAGGGGTGAATTAGTATAAGTCGAGTACAATATGTCTTACTTAATTCTAATGTAAGTCTGCAATGTAGTCAGTTGCTTTAATTTACCCCTTTGTGCTCAAATCCATTGAAAGCTTTGATCAAGACAATTGCACAATGAATCTTGTAGTAAACCTGATGCTGATTTCAGCAGTAGGTACACAGCAGTATACAATAGTATTACAAGGTGTAGCCGACGCTAACTATAGGTTCATAACTGTTGACATTGGTGGTTATGGAAAACAAAGTGACGGGGGAATATTTTCAGTTTTAAACATTTATAAACGCTTACAAACAAATATGTTCAAAATGCAGGAAGACGCAGTTCCACAAATAAATGTTAATGCACCTTTTGTCTTGGTAGGCGATGAAGCTTACCCACTGAGGAGATAACATATCCTTGACCCTAGAAGAGCAAATCGTGTAAATGGAGAAAGAATCTTTAATTATAGGTTGTCTACGGCAAGACGGTGCGTTGAGTGTGCATTTGGTATCTTGGTTGCCAAGTGGATATGCTTAAAGACGGAATTGCAAGTGAATCCAGAACATGTGGACATAAATGAACGGTAACAGATGAGATCTTTAGAACCAAGTAGATAAGAACAAAATATAGCGCATAAAAGTACTAACTGAGTGAGGATATAATTTGCAAAGCGAACATAATACAATTACAGAAAGAAGCAAAAAAAATACAATTTTTTCTTTTAATTCTTTATTTTCTGAGCAGGAAAGCCTTGAATTTCCTCTTAAGTTTCAACGAATTTAAATGTAGGAGTTCTTCCGGAAGTGAATTTAATAGCTTAACAGCATTGTATGTAAAAGAGCGATGAAAGAGGGCATTGTGATGACGGGGCATGGTTAGGTTAAACTTATGACGAATATTGACTCCATGTATATTAGTACGTGGAATAAGTTTATTTGTCAGTGTTAAAGGAGAATTCTTTTCTTTTGTTAAACGTATAAGAAAATTGCCAAAATGATGCAATCTACGATCCTCCATCTTAAGCCACTTAAGCTCACGAAAAGTATGAGAAATACGATCGTACTTCCTTAAGTTAAAACTGAAACGAGCACAACAATTCTGCACAAATTGAATTCTATTTCTGCTAACACTATCCAAAGAAAAACTGTACAAAAAATCACAGTAATTAAAATGAGATAAAACAAGTGATCCACAAAGAGATTTCTTTAATGAGTAATTTAAAATATGTCGATTAGAGTATAGAAGTTTTAAAGACATAAAAGACTTTTGCAGTATTTTCTTTACATAGTCTCTAAAGCGGAAGTCAGAATAGGGCAAACGCACATTATCAGTGGCTCTAATAAAATTTTCTTTAAGAACATTAATATGACTTCTGCTGCTAAAAAGCATTAATTGTGATTTAGGCTAAGGTTATAGTGGATGCGTGTTCTGCCGAATTACCGTTCTGACGAATACGTCCGAATTGTATTCGTCAGAACGTTGTGGTTATAGTAGTTAGATTCTGACGAATATTTATTTGCTCTCAGAAAATGGACGTAGCTGAAGATTACTACTATTTCTTAGATAGTTTTTTAATAAAAATTCTACTATCTAGAAAGCCTAGATCAGAATGTGTAAATAAAATGTTTGCATCAAGACAAGTAAATGGAGAATTCCATATGTTATTTGAAGATTTATTGAAAAATCCCGTTAAATTTAGTGAATATTTTAGAATGACGCCGGAAACATTCTTTTACATTTTAGAAAGAATTAAAAACAATATTTTCAAGGAATCAAATTTTAGAGAATGCATATCACCAACAGAAAGACTTGCAGTTACTCTGAGGTAAGAAACATTTATTATTTTTCCAATACAAAAAATTACAAATTTATTGTTGGTTGGGATCATACGTCTCAAAATAGATTGGTAAATGTTGTTCATTGGAACTAGGTTGTGAAGATGGAGTTGTCCATGTGGAGTTTGAGACATATGATGATGCATGTGATAATGGACGTGTGTTCTGTAAAGATGCTCTGTGTTGTTGAAAAACATCTTCTTCACAAAATACTTGCTGCAGTTTGGTTCTGATGATCATCTTTCTATCCTCTTTAACTTTTCGTAAAGAGGGCAACAAACTTATTAAAAAATGATAATCAGCGTCTTCTAATGCATTTGGCTGGCTAGGTAGCTGATGTCCATATCCCTTTCTTTTAAATTCGGCTAACTTTTCCTTCTCTATATTGATAAGTTGTTCAATAGCTGCGGCATTTGTCTTTTTCGGACGTTTATTTGTTTGGGAGTTATCTGATGGACGGTTAGTTGGTAGATTGACATTATCTGTAGTTGTTTCACGTAGTGATTCACCAGGAGTGGAACTATTATCTTGCGTATCTTGAGTATCATGAGTATCTGGAGAAGTGTCTTCTGTAGCATCTTCTATATCCTCATTTTCGTCAGTATAATCATTTTCCACCGAGTTTAGGTCAGGAATATTAGTATTCAAAGTTCTCGAAGAAAACTGATCTTTTAAAAACAGTAAGCTTTCATAATATGGCCAGGCTGGTTTAATTATGGGTCCTCCTTCATCGCCTGAACGTTTTTTAGGGATTTTATTGAACTCCTTTCGGAATGTATCCCGCAAACCTCTCCATCTGCCTTTTACTGTTGCAACTGAAATAAAAAGTATTGTTGACAATTACTTTATGACATAGAATAAATTGCAGGTTTTTATTATTTTTATTTTATTACAGATTTCTATCTACTGGCATGTCATTTAGAGCTTTAAGTTTCTCATATAGAATGGCACATACAACAATAAGACAAATCGTATATGAAACATGCAACGCTATTTGGATTTTATTCTCTGAAATACATATGCCAATCCCCTCTACGGAAAGTTTGAAGGGTATCGCACAAGATTATTTTCGTAAATGGAATTTTCCGAACTGCGTTGGCAGTATTGATGGAAAACATATTCGAATCAAATGTCCTAAAGATTCAGGATCATTTTACTATAACTACAAGCAATATTTTTCAATAGTATTACAAGGTGTAGCCGACGCTAACTATAGGTTCATAACTGTTGACATTGGTGGTTATGGAAAACAAAGTGACGGGGGAATATTTTCAGTTTCAAATATATATAAACGCTTACAAACAAATACTTTCAATATGCCGGAAGATGCAGTTCTTCCACAAACAAATGTTAAAGCACCTTTTGTCTTGGTAGGCGATGAAGCTTACCCACTGAAGAGATATTTACTTAAACCATACCCTAGAGCAAATCTTACAGATGAAAAAAGAATCTTTAATTATAGGTTGTCTAGGGCAAGACGGTGCGTTGAGTGTGCATTTGGTATCTTGGTTGCCAAGTGGAGATGCTTAAAGACGGAATTGCAAGTGAATCCAGAACATGTGGACATAATAGTTAAGTGTATATGTTTATTACACAATATAGTAATCGATAAAGAAGGTTACACAGGAAATATACACGACATTACACCTGAAAAAGAGGTTATTTCACGTCGTTACAACCATTCTGGAATTGTAGGATGTGAAGTACGAGAAATGTACAAATATTATTTCAATACTCTCATGGGAGCAATACCTTTTCAGATTAACTGTTTACATACTTAATATTTATAGTTTAGATCTGAGTATTTACTTTAATATATTTTCTAACTATACCTTATATTTAGTAAAAGTAAATTTAAGTTTTTATATATACTTACGAGTTGCATTCATTTCCTTGCTAATCTTCTCCCACGTCTTTCGAGATATATCCCTGTTATGATATTGTTTACTTTTCATATCCCACAAACATCTATTTTCATAGACAACCGTGATAAGTCTTTCGTTATTCATTTTCACTACTGTCAATGAAATACTTCTGACGAAAAAATCAAATTAATTTGAACGACTGCGTATCCATGCGTATTCTGACGAACTAATCGTATGTAGTATAACCAAAAGCATTGCATGTCTATTGTTTGATTTATTCGTCCGGGTTCGGACGTATTCGTCAGAACGGTAATTCGGCAGGACACGCATCCACTATAACCTTAGCCTTAGATGGATTTAATTTCAAATTGTGATCTGCTGACAGTTTACTTAACATCACGGTTAATTGNAAAAAATCACAGTAATTAAAATGAGATAAAACAAGTGATCCACAAAGAGATTTCTTTAATGAGTAATTTAAAATATGTCGATTAGAGTATAGAAGTTTTAAAGACATAAAAGACTTTTGCAGTATTTTCTTTACATAGTCTCTAAAGCGGAAGTCAGAATCTAATGTAATACCCAAATTTTTATTAGAGTAAACATAGGGCAAACGCACATTATCAGTGGCTCTAATAAAATTTTCTTTAAGAACATTAATATGACTTCTGCTGCTAAAAAGCATTAATTGTGATTTAGATGGATTTAATTTCAAATTGTGATCTGCTGACAGTTTACTTAACATCACGGTTAATTGTTTCCATAGCATGTACATAGTCCTTTCGCTCAAAGTCTAAATAAATTTGAGTGTCATCAGCAAATGCTTGAATCTTACAGTTCACAATAGACTTAAGGATATCTGATGTGTAAATTAAATACAACAGTGGACCAAGGACGGACCCTTGTGGTACGCCAGAAATAATATTTATGTCAGTTGAAAATTTATTATCACTCAGAATTCTTTGTGAACGATTAAATAGGTATGATTTCATCATTTTAAGTGACAATTTGTCAAAGCCAAAGTATTTCAATTTAGAACAAATTAACTCGTGATTGATAGTATCAAAAGCCTTCGAGAAATCCAGTAAAACCAGCGCACAGTCTCTGCCACAGTCACGACCTTGAATAATATCGTCAGTAACTTTAGCCAGTGCTACAGAGGTACCAAATCCCTTCCTAAATCCACACTGACAATCAGGTAAAATTTTATTAGTATTAACATAACTGTACATTTGCCGATATAGAATTTTTTCAAATATTTTTGAAACTGCAGGAAGAATACTTATAATTCTTAAATCTGAACAAGTGGAGGGATTAGGAATCTTGGGAAGAGGAATACCTATAGAAACTTTCCACGACTTGGGAAAATATCCAGCTTCGATGCAAGAGTTGATAATGTGCGTAACGTATTGATCGATAAATGGACTGCAGTATTTTAACATAATAGATGATATCTCATCAACACCTTTAGACTTCTTACTACAACTATTTAAATAATAATTAACCTCAGATACTGTCGCAAGCCGGAAAGTAAAACTAATATCATTGTTAAATGTATTATTTTTGTAAAAAAAAAACAGTTGGAATTGTTTTGTAAAAATTCAGAAAAATAATTTTTTAATTTATTAGGTTCTCGTAAATGCACTGGAAGACAATTCACTTTATTCACTTTATTACATCGTACACTCTGGTTACTAAGTGCACTCCAAGTTTTGTGCGAATCATTATCTCTTGTGAGTGTGTTTAAATAATGCCTTTTCTCACTTCTAATGACAGACACAGCAAAATTCCTCAGTAGTTTGTATTCTAACCAATCGTTTTCGCTTTTAGTTTGCTTCAACTTTTGTAAAGCACGATCCCTTTGCGCCATAAATATTTTTAAATTAGCCGTTAACCAAGGTGCTTTAGGCTTAGTCACTTTGACTTCTTTTAGAGATGCATGCTTATCAAATATACTAATAAACTCATTAAAAATTAAAATTTTTGTGTCAATATTTTCCTCACGCAAAATCCTATGCCACGTATGCCACGGAAGATTAATTAAGTCTTAATAAAACAGATTGTAATTAAAATTAGAAAAACACCGAAATATAATAAATTTATTAATCTTGTTTTTCTTAACATTTAAATCAAAATACCATTCTGTGGTCAGTAATAAAATCCGTAGAAATTGTACCACAAGCAGTTACAATATCAGAATTCGAAATAAAAATTGGGTCCAATAGTGCGCTGTACTATCTGCTCCCGAATTCTCATAGATTAAAACTGAGACACTCTGTATACACATTCATATGATTTGTTTATATAGGGTAATAATCTATAATGTTAGAGATAAATTGACAATAAAATAGTTAAGGGGTCATGGCATATGAGAAATCTAATCTTGAACCCCGGTTATAATTTCAGGTCGAGAAGCAATGAATAAACAGATTAGAACTTGGTGAAAAAAATAAAGACTCTTCATTATCAATATTTTGATAATTACACTTAATTATTCTAACAAGCTTTTAAACGTACAAATTACAATACATTTAAATTGTCTTCTAAGTTTACTTAATCACATTCCTAACAGATCAAATTTCTTTTATCCATCAAGTGTGGCAAGTTCCATCTTAAAAATTGTAACATTGTATATTTTTGATATTCTGTTAAAATGTCCTTTTCCTGACCTGTTCCACTCGCGGCACAATAATTTAACTCTGTAGATTCACTTAGTACGTTTAATTACCAATTATTTAATAAAAATTTATTATTATTATTATTATTATTATTATTATTATTATTATTATTATTATTACATTACATATTATAGTAGCTAGTCAAGGAACACAATAAAAACAATTTAAAAAAATAGAACTAAAGCACTAGACAATATAGAAACACACATAGATCTAATAATAAAATTTGCTTTACAACGTAATACACGTTAGAGTAAAAGACAACTAAAAGTCATGATTACTATTAGTACTACTACTACTAAAATACTAAAATACTAAAATACTAAAATAATAAATTACTAAAATACTAAAATAGAACAATAAAATAATAAAATAAAATAATAAAATAATAAAATACCAAAATAATAAAATAATAAAATACCAAATACTAAAATACTAAATTAATAAAATACTAAAATAATAAAATAAAATAAAATAATAAAAATAAAATAATAAAAATAAAATAATATAATAAAATAATAAAATAATAAAATAATAAAATAATAAAATAATATAATATAATAATAAAATAAAA
>NW_019416369.1:760134-770213 GCF_000390285.2 Anoplophora glabripennis | reverse complement strand
CCAGTCCATAAATCGGCTTAACTCAGCTTCATACCTGCTTCTGGATTTTGTGGGCAGCAGTTCCGAACATATTTCGCTTGCTTTCTGTAAAATCTCTTCAGAATCACACATTTTCACACCCAAACTTCGGGAATTCAACAATTGTTGAAGTATCTAATCAACAAAATAAGGGAGCCGTGACGGTTGCTATGAAACTCAGCCAACTTGAAACATTGCATAATTTGGGTGACAACATCAAACAAAGATCACAATCTGGAGACGCGTGTGCAAAGATGACATAACCGTGTGCAAAATGTTTAGCACACGGCGTGTGCAAAATACCGTTTCAGGGCGTGTTTTCCGTGCGCAAAACCCCCTTTTGCAAGGCAGTCGTATAAAAAATAATTTATTTACTGTAAATATTTTCTAAAATAATAAAGGTATTTGAACTAAATTCAGTGTACGTTATATTGGGTCAAAGACTGAAATGTCAAAACTTTTGCGCAACCAGTGACAGAGATATGGGACGGTTATTCGACTATTTTATAAAAGAAATTATATGATCCTGTGCAAAATAGTAATTCAAGAATCATTAATTTCCATGTTTTTTTTTTAGATTTTTCAAAAATTTTTGCCGCCAGTAATTTTTTTGCATGCATAACATCGTTTCAGTAAATAAAATTTAAAGCAACAATAAATGTATGAAACAATTGACAAAATATGAAATACACGAAAATTTAACTAAAATATTAATAAAATTACATAATAATTAAATGCTAAAAATTGAAAACCACAGATTAACTAACTGATAAATGATTATTGCTGCTATTAACAATATTGAATACATTCCGTAATAGGTGTTCAAGCTATTTGCCTCAATACACACCCCGTAGCGTGTTAAAATATTTAGTTGTATGCGCTGGAGCTGAACCATGTCTTTTTTTAATGGAGTAAGCTTTGGTGCTCTCGCTGCCTATAGAATAGGGCCGTTTGTCAATCCATCTGTTAGCTCAGTTTTCTACTACCCTACCAGAATGAACAGGAGCCCCATCTAATTGCAACCACATATTCCTCCTTAAAGCTAAAGATCTAACATCATGTAAAAATCTTGTTTAGGGAATTGAAGAAAGCCTAATGAGTTGACTTTTACTTGGAAATTAATGTATCTCTTGAAGTTCTTGTAATAATTAAATAATAACATTATTGATTCACTTTATTTTTTATTTAAAGTAGCCGAAATATTTCTAACAGAAATTTAAAAAATCCATTAGCGCACAATATCTAGTTAATTTAAAAGGGAAAAGAGAAATTCAGTTTGCTGTAAAACAGAGACAGATATCGATAAAATGTAAGAAGCATTTTTTATTCCCATTGGCATGCTTTTCAGAAAATATAATCAATTATTATTTTGTAGAGGACCCTACTATTTTTTTTTTTTATAAAATAGTCGAATGAGATTCCCAAATTTCCGTCACTGGTATTACAGTATTTTATTTATTTTTATTTATTTATTTATATTTGATGGAAACATTATCCAGTGTAACGTACATCAAATTTAGTTCAATTATCTCTATTATTTCAGAAGATATTTACAGTACTTTTTTAACTATTAACACCCTGTATCTCGAAATCGGTTGAGATTTCGTAATAAGTTGTAAATAACACATAAAATTAGTAATATCTATAACTTACATATTATTATAAAAACTTATGTAAATATATTAATGCTAATATACATAGTAACAACACCATTAAAACTTTTAAATAAAATTATGAATAGGACTAAATATATGTAACACATTTTAAAATTTGGAAAAAATTTGGCCATGTGGTGAAACGGTGAAATTGAATTTTGGATATTAAATTAGTGTCATGGAGCCAAAAGAGCAAGAAACAACAAAGGCAAGCTATGGAAATTGGAAATCGCCAAAACAGAAAGAGGAAATATTTAATTGGGGCCGAATTTTGAAAACTTTTTATCCCAAGCTAGAGTCACTAACATTATTCACAGATCAATCAGAAAATCAATAAGCTATTTCCTTTGGAAACTTTACAGTTATGCCCAGAATTAACGTCCAATCTTTTTGACAACAATTTTTTAAATTCTTAAATGTTGCTCCAGCAAGATCAGAAACTGTTCATTTTCTTTTATTGATGTATTGCTTGAATAACTAGTTGTATCATTGATTTGTTCACTTTCACTATCAGGTCCAACTGCTTGATTCACAAAAATCTTTAGAGTCGTACCACACTGATTATTTTTTAATTTTCTCGGATTCAGTATTACACTTTGATAACTATCTGTCATTATGTCTATGTATGCACTTCGGCATTACACTTAGAATCATTCGTAATACAATCTATTACACATAAATGATTTCTCTAGCTCACTGGCATCGATAAAAATATTTACTTCTGTACATATACATTTTTGGACTACCAAGCTGCATTTCTATATCATCAAGCATTGGGTTTTCATGATTGGCATTAGTATCACAAAACATTATATCGCTTTCACTTAATTGGATTTCTTTTTACTTTAGTTCTTTATTTTTCTTCTTAGAATTCAATTCTTTCTGATGTAAAGCAAGTCTGCGGGTCATGAATCGAGCATGTCTGCAACAAAAATATCAAAATAATAAATATATTGCCTATATTTATAAAAGAAATCTTAAATTATTTATTTTAGCCTTTAGCCCGTTTCGGGTTAGAAGTGGGAGTGACTATTCAGATTATGAAACGTTTTCATTGTAACCATCCTTGCCTATCGCACGGATTTCTATGACTTACTTTATCGCTCTCACGTAACGGCTGATGTACCATGGGGACTTTCCGAACCTGTATACTAGTATGTGTAAGAGTATATATTAGTAGGTATATATGTATGAGTAAAACGTGGAAGCAGCGGCCAGCGATCTCAGTCCTTACCTAAAATTTCATCAATGCTACCAACTGTATTAAAAGCGCCAAAATAAAAAAAAATGTTTCGGATAATTTATTTAGATATTCGATAAAGCTTATGAAGATGAAATCGGTACCTCGGAGACCATTACCGTTGTGATATTCGTGTTGATCGACCCAAAAAACCCCGAGGTAACGAGTTTCGGCTAAGTTTATAACGAATTTCTACAAAACTCCAGGAGACGACGTGGAAACCGGCCACCATGGGCACTAGGTACCTCGGAGACCGTTGCTGTCGTGATATTCGTGTTCAGCGACCCCAAAAACCCTGAGGTAACGAGTTTAGGCTAATTTTATAACGAATTTCCACAAAACTCCAGGAGACGACGTGGAAACCGGCCACTCTGGGGCACTAGGTACCTCGGAGACCGTTGCCGTCGTGATATTCATGTTAAGCGACCTCAAAAACCCCAAGGTAACGAGTTTCGACTAAGTTTATAACGAATTTCCACAAAACTCCAGGAGACATCGCGGAAACCAGCCACCCTGGGCACTAGGTACCTCGGAGACCGTTGCGTCGTGATATTCGTGTTCAGCGATCCCAAAAACCCCCGAGTAGCAAAATTGAACTCATTTCCGTCAATATTTTCCGAGTTACAAATTTTTCATATTTTAACTTCGAGATGCAATTTTAAAAATGCATTTTTCTTGTGCACCGATGCAATTTTCATTTCTCATTGATCACATAGGGTCACAAACTTTATGGACGCTCTAACAAATCGAATGCAAAAAACCGCATCACGATCCATCTTACTGCACAGATTTCAGAGGTTCAATGCTTTATTTCCTCGACTATATGCCGGTAGGCAGATGTATCAGTGACATTTAAAGATATGATATGTGACATATACTTTCTAGGTTCCTGTAGTTTTTTAATGCAAAAATCCAAAATACTTTAACTAGTTCAAAATTGTGAGTTAATATGACGAACAATAAAGGTATAAGTTTTAATTAGAAAAGCTTTCGTGAATTCTTAAGACATTTTGTAAGACAGTGAGCTTTCACTGAAAAATTTCGTCAATGCTAGGATGCAAACAGGAATTTATAAAAGGTATCTGGGGGCGAGGTTAAGTGTACGAGAAAAGGGAACATTTAGTTCAAAAATATTTTTTAGTTTTGGTTTTACCGAGAGATTTTATAAAAGTTATAACGGTTGCCACGTCTGATTTGCATTTATTTTTATTTTTGAAAGAAGCAAAGTGAGAAATACGGATGAGTGGGGAGGATCCCTCACGCCCAAACAATTTTTTTGCCATTTTCGGATTCAGCGAATTTTACTAAAGATAGGTAGAACTGGATGGCCAGTTTGGATTTTTTTAATTTTGGGGGGGGGGGAATTGAGGGTGTGTGGGGGAGAATCCATACGTCAGAAATCTTTTCATCATTTTCTGATTCAGCGAAAAAATTTACTAAAGATAGGTAGGTTGAATGGCTAGTTTGGATTTTTTATTTTTGGAGGGAAATGGTGGTGTTTGAAGGGGGGGGAGGGGGGGGAATCCACACGTCAAAATTTTTTTTTATCAATTGCGGATTTAGCGGAAAATTTTCCTAATCCACACGATTTGTTTTTTGTCATCTAAGAAAGGAGCTAGAGTAAAATAATTTTTCTTTTACTTTATTTCGTATACCTGCTTACGTAAACGAAAACTTATGAATTTTATGAATACGTATTTGCAGCTATATTGGGATATTAAATTCGGATATTATTTTGAATAGAACCAGGCAGAAAACATTTTTGTTTTTTATCTATTCATGCATTCGTATCGAATATTTGTACATGAATTACACAAATGTGGAGTCAGGGTTTGTGTTGATTTAGCGACGGGAAAATATTGGAATACAGAATAAAGTAGCTTAAAAATGTCATACTGGTTATGTCTTTTTCTATTTAAAGTTTTTCCTAAATTCCGTTTCAAAATACGTAAACTAATATCTCAAAATAAAAATAGAATTGACTGATGCACCGGTCACCAGTCAGCATCAACTAGAATCATAAATAATGAATTGAAATAATCATACACACACAATTGAAAAACAGTTAAACTATCAGTTGAGGTAGCCAGTGTAGCTTTCAGTGTGTAAGTATAATAACATCTTCAGCTGGAGTATCAAAAATTCCTAACACTGACGTTAAACCGCTAAGTTAGAAGACCTTTGAAATAACAATTCATCGGTTTATAGAATATGTTCTTGATTTTGATTCAAAACTTAAGATGGAATGTAAATGATTTGCCAGGGAAAGGTTAAAAACATATAGGAAGTTAATGGTTGACGGTTCTTTTATTATAGTGCAAATTATTTAAATTTTTTTCCTGCTGATCTTGGTTAGAAGATAGTAGCTGTTATTGTCTAATTATTCTTTAAATCATTAACCTCACAAGGTGAAATCAATCATATTGCAAGAATTTCTCATTGTATCTAGTTATGAAATATTAAATTTAACATTGGCAGCACACACACACAAGCTTAATTTACGTAAAGTCATGGTTAAAAATTACATTATTAATTTGCTTTTTGATTCTCTTCAAAAAAAAACTTTCAGAAACAAAATATCGAGAAGTATGTTATGTTGAAAGGGAGTATACAAAATGAGTAATCTCGTTATGCTAACTAATTATATCAGGCACATAAATTTTTCACGATTAATTATCATGAATCACAACATAGGGGTTACACAACGAACACATAAATAGTTCACGATATTTAAATTAGTTATTCTATTAATAATTTACATTAATTTTCCTTGAACCATATTTTTTATAACTAACAAGCGAGTTCCTGTAGCTGTGCTACCTTAGTCTAATTCATAATTACTATTGTGAATATTTTGCTAAAAGTTAATTTAACAAAAAAATGCCGTGGCACATAGTACAAAATTCTTCCAAAGCATAATTGTTAATTAAATTCACTATAGGTACATCTTATATTTCAATGTTATTTTTAGTATGAAAAAAAAAGAATAGTCAATTTTTAATATTTTGGTTTTGAGATATGTTGCGCCAAAGATGATTTTTAAAATCAAATTTTGGCCAAACTTCTTCAAGAAACAATGTATTGCATTGTTGATACAACTAGATTCCTGAGGTTATTATTGTTACTTTTCTAATGTATTTTAGAGGTCATTTGCTACTACATCTCCCAGCAGTATTTTGCATAATTATTAATCATTTTTTAGATTAGATTGGGATTTTTTGAGGTGTTGAATATTTATTTCAATATATCTAATGAGCGAGTTGATTTTCTTGTGTCAAATATTGTGCTTGATAATATCTCACAATCAGTTGAAGGCTTTTTGTACCGAAATTAGAATTTCATAGCGCTGCCAGGGGCATGGCTGTAGGAAGTTAATCCTTAATTTTTTATTTAAACTTAATTCTACACTGAACGACTGTTGATATTTCTTTATTTGAGACTTAGTTTAAGGCAAACAAATATTAACTTATGAAATAACCGTCTTGTTAAATTGCTAATGTCTTGGGAAGTTATTTTATAAATAGTTTCGCCGACGTAATAACTACAACTTTAAAATATTTTTAACAAACTTCGACGATAGTTTATGTAGCTAAAGAAAATATTTCGGAGTGTTAGAATACAACTGTTGTAAACCAAGTAAGAACCAATTAAGAAGTAACTGATTAAATAATCACTTCTTTAGTGACTGGAAAAATAGTCTAGTTATGTTTTAGTTCAATATACAGGATGTATATGCCTTTTATCATAGCTTTAACCCTCAGCGGAGAAAATTATTTCTGAAAATACCAACATGGCTGAAAGGGCTCAATCTAAAACCAGTTACATGTACAGGTTTTAAATAAATAAGCGCGGAAAATTTAAGGAGGTAATTCCTTGTTGAAAATTAATCTTTCATGTAAAAAAATATCTGCCTCCTCGCGGATTACGGTGCTTGAAATGGGGAGAAAAATTTAGTTTTTATTTTTTGTTCAGTAAATATGGAGAAAATTACGAAAAAGGAAATATTTACACTTTTTCTATCATCGAAAAGACATTTAGGTACTGGATATTTTCATGATATTCCCCTTTGACTGCAAAGGGTTGAAATAATCACCCCTACAAGAAATTTCTTGCGCAACTCTTTCTATCGCCAATATGCCCATTTAATTTAATTTATTGATTTATTGAGTTTTAGACTCTCTCTACAAAATAATTTTGTTCTAAGACTTACTTGTCTAAAAGCCCCATTTTCTCCCTTATGGTCTTTCTAATAGGGAGTGAAAAATTGAATGAATGAAGGGGTAGAAGTAACCATACAAGTAATTTCTTTACTAACACTTCTATTGGCAAAGTAAATACGAGTATAATAATTATTGAGCAAAAAATTCATACGCCATAGTGTGCACAGAATTATGATCTGTGGAAGAGCATTTATTACAATAAAGATACATTAAAAGAATCGAAAATAAATTGAATTGTTTGTAAATGTCTACTTATCACCACTGCAGAAGACTCCGTACAGCGAATTACTGATTCATATATCTTGTTTAAAATCCTTGGAGAATTTTGAATGAGTTAATAAAATGGCTTCTCAATTCCTGAAATATTTTGCATAGGTATCTGCGTTTAAATGATCCGATATACAAAAATCTACAGGATTTAAATCGGGCGTTGATGAGGCCAAAATTGAAATCTGTCACGGGCTATTCAATGATTTGCTAAGTTTAAATATTTTCGAGTTCTCACTCTACATTGGCAGTAGCATGCATAAACCAAAGCCAAGCTCTGATACCTGGAGATGCATCTTGAACACATACTAGAAGTACTTCTTGGAGAATGTGAGTGTATCGTATCTCCATTAAGTCCATGTAGCAGAGACTGTAGGCCAATTGAGTGTTCTCCAATAATTTCAATCCATACATTCAGAGAAAACCGTTGTTGATGAACTTCGTCTGTACCAGAAACTTAGAATTTTGTCCAATCTGTTCGATGTCATTCATGTAGGCATGCAAACAAGTTATGATGAGGAGTAATATGTTGTGGATACATTTTTGCATAAATTGTACAAAGATACACTTAAATAACTCAAATTTGCACAAAAAGATACTTAAAGTAATGGCAATAACATTTATAACGAAGTGAATTCCCGACACCCCACATTTGTGTTCTTTTTGTTTAATTATATTAATAAATGTAGTTTACCGCACCGACATTATTTTTGGCATTTCAAACGCCGCCTGAATTTAAACCGGTACCGCGTAGCGCGAAGCTTATGGCTTGCTAACCCGCACTGCGCATCACAGTCTGCCGCCAGCCATCATAGGGACCAGTCAAGCCGAGCCAGCCTGCAGTCCAGTCAGCGATACGTCACCACCGCATGAGTAAGAAATTTTACAAGTCCCTCTTAGGAGAACGACGCAGCCACTGCTGAAGCGTCCCCGGGGCTTAGAAATAAGCCGCCGTCGAAGATTAAGTTCACCACGAGTCATTGTAGAGTCCAGTCGAGCCGTGAGCTGTTCCAGCCAGAGCTACGTCACCACCAGGAATTGGTAAGATTTCACTAAGTCCAGCCTGAGGACTCTGGGCAGCCGCCAGGATTCGCCGTACGAAAACAGCAAACAAGCTGCATTCGAAGGATTAGTCTACAACGAGTCGTCTTAGCATCCAGTCGAGCCGTCCGCCGCCCCTCCCGGAGATACGTCACCGCTGGAAGTAGGTGAGACTTCTACAAGTCCAGTTTAGACGAACTGCGCAGCCGCCAATCCGTGACAAGGGACTTAGAAAATACACTAGGTTTGTCCGAATTCTAAAAATAAGAACAGCTCTAAAACTGTTTCAGAAGTGCGCAGAACTAATTACTCCGTAACAAAAGTTCTGATTCGAACTGTAATCATTCTAGAATGGTTCTGAAATAAAATGAACCAGAACATGATCAGAATGTCATGTGTCAAACAAACAACAACTGTTTTATGCTTTTTATGTTCTAAAAAGTTAGGTTGTGACTTATTATTTGCAAATATATTTATGAAGGAAAGATTAGAGTCGCATTAATTTTTGAAAATTATTTATATTCAAAACGAGAGTATTATTGTCTGCCATGACTAGCAACAGTAATGGTAAGTTCAAATGTCTGTTATTAAAGGAAAATTTAAGTCGTTTTTTGTTTTACAGAAGTAAATTTAAACGTGTGTTCACAAAACATCGTGTGTTTTAATAGCAACATAGATGATGAAAAGTTTTTTAATCGAGAAAGAATATTAGTCTTATTAGACTTATATAAAAATTATAAGTCAAAGATAGGATCGTATGAAGTTAAGACGATGAAGAAATTGTGGGAACTTGTAGCGAGAGACTTGTCTAATTTGTACAAAATTACCATAGCTCCTAATAAATGTGAAAATAAGTTTAAAGTTTTTTAGAGGACATACAAAAATGTAAAGGACAACAACAGAACAGGACGAGCCAGAAAAATATTTGAGTTCGAAAATGTTATGAATGAAATTTATAATAAAAAAACCACTGTTGAACCAATATTATTACTTTCAGCCAATGAAAGTTATTGGGCTAGGATTTCTGACACTCCTGAAGTAAATGTCAATGAAAATATACCCAGTGAAACCGTAATATCTATCTGTGATGAACCAAGTACATCAGTACAGTGTGGTCAATCAACACAAAAAAGTCGCAAACGAAAAAGACAACCTCATTCGCCCCATTTCAAGAGAAGGAATGATATTCTTGTTGAAATGAAGAATGATTTGAAAAAGTACTATGAATAGAAATTAAGAAATGGATAAAGAAAAATTGGACCTTTCAAGAAAAAAATTAGCAGACGGAGAAAAAAGGACAGTACTTCTTGAAATGCAGGTGAAGATTTTGCAAAACATGGAAGGAGACAATTTAGAAAAATAGTATTCTTGTAGTACCTTTTTAAATATAGTACAAAATCGTACAGCTTTATTTTATTTTTGATTGTATAAAGATGTTATAAATGATTATAACGAGGGTTCAAATAAAAACGTGGTCGAAGTTGGCTCTGACACATTGGACGTAGGGAGTAGCTTATAGCGACCAACTTAACCTCATTTCTCAACGAGCTGTATAGCAGCTGTCAGTTTCAATAACGTTAATGACTACTATACAGGGTGGGCCACCAGTAACGCCTCGACAATAACAAACAATTAAAG
>NW_019416369.1:749704-757438 GCF_000390285.2 Anoplophora glabripennis | reverse complement strand
TGATAAAACACGTACAGAAGTTCTTGGCGCATTTTCCATTATTTGTTGGACATTTTCTTTTAATTCTTCAGTCCGCTTTTTAGGTCGGCCGCTTCCTTCTTTTCTTGTTACACTGCCCGTTTCACGAAAAACATTAACACAACGCTGAACTGCACTTTGAAAAATTTTGTACTCAACAACGCCGGGAAATTGATTTTGAAATTCTATGAAACATTCCTCAATAGAATACTTCCATATTCCATCAATCTTGCGTCCATTTCTAAAGTAGGACTCTATGATAAACACTTTTTGTTCTTGAGAAAACACCACTTTCAACGCTTTTTAAAACGAAAATATTCAAATTGATAGCGGCGATATAGCGCTTTGACAGATGACGTTTAAGTTCATTTGCTATACGCTACGCCCTACGTCCAAATTTTCAGAACCAACTTGACCACGTTTTTATTTGAACGCTCGTTACATAGTTTATTTACCAAAATATTTTTTTAAGTTTATTTATTGTAACTAAAAAGTGAAATATTTAATATATTTTTTTTCTTAAAGCTGCCTTTTAGTACACATTTACACTGGCGAGGAAATCCCGACAATATACATGCCCTATAGCTACATGTCTTGCTCTCGCTACATAAGCTTGTGGATAATGAAATGGGTTATGATTTTTTATTAAAAACGTACATTTTATTTGTTGTGCAAATGTTGTAATAAATAAATCCAAATATAATACCTGTTTATTAAATGTTTTAGATTCATTTTCCATAACATAAAATTTAAAAAATAATAGCATAAAACAAAATCATATATTTAAAATAGAAGCGATATAATTTCTAAAATTATGGCCTACCAAATTGCCTACATTTTCGTCATCCCCTTCTATGTTAACAAATTGTTCTTGATGATCCGTATCATTGGTTTCTATAAATTCATCATCAATAGCAAGATTGTGTAGAACTCAACAAGCTCTTATAAAATGACACATACTTTCGATTTTTCTCATTTTTAAATGATATAATTGCCGGAATTTCTGCTTTAACAAACCAAAAGTGTGTTCTATTAGAATACGATAACGGCTAAGATTTTTGTTAACATTGATCTCTACACGTGTAAGACGGCTATTGTCTCTGTATGGGGTTAATACATTACGTAGGCAAGGGTATGCATTGTCAGCAAGAATATATCGGTTTCCACATTTCTCCTGTAGTGTCTGAAATAAAGAACTGTTTCTGAACACCCGACTATCATGCACACTTCCAGGAAAACCTATGAAGACGTCCCTAATTTTTCTTCGACTATCACAGACTGCTTGCATCTGAAACAGAATAATAAAAATTTTATGTTATACTTTCATTATTATATAGAATTTGCTTTTACCTGAATCGAAAGGTATTTTTTTCTATTTAAATATGACTCTGGGTCATTTGATGGTGTGTCAAGCCGTATATGACTTCCGTCCATACATCCTATAACTCCTGGCAAAACCCATTCTTTCAAAATTTTCAGAAATTTTTACTTTTTCTTCTTCAGTTGGCCAAATTATTACCGTGCTTGATAAGGTGGATAAAAACTTGGTCACATTTCCTGTAATTCCATGCATTGTGCTGAGACATATTAAATCTGTCAGAAATATCACGAAAGGATCCTGCTTCGTCACCTGCATACCACAAATATATCAATATACTTTTTTTAGGAGTTATACGGGTAAATCCGGTATCCTTCGTGGGATAAAATTCTGAATTTTCAAACTGTCCCGAGAGTGTTTCAAACAAAGATTTAGAAATTCTAAAATAAATAACCATAATTCAATTTGTGTTGACACACTGTTTGAAAATTATTTTACCTGAAGTGTTCCAAAAACACTTTTTCTGAATATGCATCCACAGTCTTTTCAGCATAATCTTCATTTTTTGGACGATTTTTTAAAAGTTCAGGTAAAATTGTATTTAAAAATATTTCATCGTCACCATCACTATTTGAACTAGAACTAGATGAGGAAGACATGCCAAGATATAAATTATTTAAATCCATTATTTAGTCAATTACGGATTACACTTCAATTTAACCTAAAAATTTAAAATTTAAACCATGAGCCACGGGCCACCATAAATATCATCAACACTGACTCCATACTTCTTGCGCATGTGTAAAAAACTGTTCAAATTACGTTCAAACAAAGTTCTAGCTTGAAAGCAGGGACTATTTTTGATCATCCTAGAACCGTCCGAAAACTTATCAAAAAATTCCGAACACTGAATTGCTGTCAAAATTAGTTCCAAAAGTGTACGTAAAATAACTCGAACGCACTTTACACAATGCGCACAGTTCTAGTCGGAACCCAAACAAACCTATTGAATTTGAAAATTCAGTTCAGCTCCAGCCGCCGCCAACACCAGTCCAGTCCGAAGACCGCAGAAGTAAGTTAGGTTCCGCACATATTCAATGCGCAAGTCTCTTGAGTTGGCAAGAGACCTGACGAGGTAATTGTACTGCAGAGTTAGTCCTGTTCCAGCATTCCAACCGATGAGACGTGCCCAGGAAAGGAAGTGAGTCAAGGTTTAGGGAACATAGGTAAAGACTTGGCTGCTGTCCGCTTGTACTAATCATATCTTGGCTTTTCAGATATCCGCCGTACTACGACGCACTGTTGTCTCTGTTCGGTGCACTGAACCTAAACTGCGTGTTCGGCTTATAGGATGTTGTCTCCCCCTTTTTCTGTCCTATGAGTTGAAACGCAAGTCGTACCGAACCGCAGGAATACGGCAAGGAAGGGTGCACTGTTGTCACTGTCAGGTGCATTCGACCTAACTGCGCACTCTGCTCATAGAATGTCGTGTCCTATTTCCTTTCTGTTCTATGAGTGGAGACGCAGGTCGTAGTTAATCTTATTTCTCTTTCTGATACGACGTGGTTGGGTGTACTGTTGTCTCTTTCTGGTACACTTAACCTAACTGCGCATTCGTCTGATAGGATGTTGTCATCCTTTCCTCATTTTCTGCCCTATGAGTTGAAACGCAGGTCGTAGCTAATCAAACTTTTCTTTCAGAGATTTTCTGCCAGCCGCTGTTTCTGTTTTATTTCATTTGTGTAGAGATAGTAGCCAAGTCTAGTCATAGTCATTATCTGTAGCTTTGCTTTGCTAAATCGCTTCCTTCTTTCTGGTATCTGTACCACCGCTTACCGCATTAACCGTTTGCCTGTTTACCGTTCCGCTAGCTCTGCTGTGCTTTGCTTTAGTTAGGTCACCGCTTAACACCGCCCCGTTATTTTACCGTTTTCCGTAGTCACCCCTTGTATATAACCGTAGCCGTTTGTCACCGTTTAGCTATAGATTTAGAGTAGAAGAATAGTGTATATGTATAGGTAGAATAGGACTGTAAATAAATGTAAATATATACAATTTGTGACTTTTATTTCTGTGTGAAGTCTAACTCTCTCTAGACCCTCTGGATATACCGTTTCTTCACTATAGCCGCCCGAGTAGTGGTGTTTTTGCACTATAAACAGTAACTGGCGCCCGAGGTAAAAAATTTTCATATTAATACCCACACGCAGATATGTCATAACAAAATTTATTTTTATTTTTTATTTTTTTTTCAAAAACTATTAGGTACATCTACTAAAAAGTTAGAACATGTCAATTTCATTCAAATAAATCAAACTATCAAAAACAAATTTTTAAATGAGCATATTGGTTATAGCAAAAAGAGTTACGCAAGAAATTTCTTGTAGAGGTGATTATTTCTACCTTTTGCAGTCAAAGATGAAGATTAAGAAGTTATTGTATTTTTGATAATAAGAAAAGTAAACATAATTTCATTTTTCAGTTATTGTATGTTGGTAAAGACCTGCATTTTTAGTATGAAGTCAGTTATCTGCCACCAGTGGCGTAGTTAGACGTGAGTTAGTCAACGTTTTCGTCATAAAATGTAGAACGCCAACAGATTTTTTTAAATTTTTATTATTTTCGGACTCGCCGAATACTATTTTGCTCGTTATAAGTTGTTAATCAAAACTGTCGATTAGATAATAAAATTAGAAAATAAATAACTGTACTAACGCTGAAATGACTCAGATGAGGATCCTTCGATTAGTACAAGGAATATTGCAGCTTCATGCAAGTCCAAAGACTGTTTGGAAGTTTGTCAGCTATTCCCATACCACATACAACGGGTACAAGCTCTGTTGCCCCGTGATTTTCGATTTTAACCCAAGGGTAGATTTTATAGGTGGTTAGATAATAACAATTTTGGGCTGATGAAAATCCGCATGCAATAAGATATGGTCGTTTTCAGCAACCATTTTCTCTGAATGTACGAGTATGTGTAGGGATTATTCATGACTATCTTATTGGACCAAACTTTTTACCAGCTCGATTAACTGGTGACTCGTATAGGCAGTTTCTAGTCGAAGAACTAAACGTTTTATTAGAAGGCGAACCTCTACACATAAGAGCTAATTTCTGGTTAATGCACGACGGTGCCCCAGCTCATTTCAGCGTGTTGCTCGTCCTAATCGCTGGATTGGACGCACAGATCCCCAAGCTTGGGTCAGCTCGCAGTGCCAATATGAATCCTTGCGACTTTTATATATGGGGTCACCTGAAGTCTCGTATATATCACACATCTGTATTAGATGCAAACGAGTTACTAAATCGAATAATAAAAATAAAATTTTGTGTCGAAATTGATTATTTCTAATTATTTCTATGATGTTGTTTGTAGTTACCGGTCATTTTTCTAAGAATAGGTTAGTATTACGCAAAAAATTCGACACCTTTTTTGTTGCGAAAATAATAAAAATTTTAAGAAATCCGTTGGCGTTTAACTTTATACTAAAAATGCAGCTTTTTACCAGCGTACAATAACTGCCAAAGAACCTAACACTGACTGTTCCAAAATTTTAAATATTAATATTTCAGTAACAGCGTCTAATAATAATAATTTTTTGCAAGAATATTTTTCGGCGTATTTTAAATAATAATATATTTTTTAAAATTATGTTTATAGGAAATATTTTTCTTTAAATACCATAAGAAATTGTTTCCTGAAATTACGGACCGTACTTAGGAAACGTCCTGTTATATATTACTATATTTTAATTGGTAGCATTTTTTTAAAATATCAATTTTTTATATACAGGGTGTCCCATAAGCACATGATCAAAATGGCAAAATTCTTTGACTCAAAAGAAGACGATCTGAACTAACTTCCATTAAGAAAAAATGTCTAGCTCCTCTGCTATTGACTGTCAAAGTTCCTGAAAAAAAAAATATGTTTTTTGTAATATCTGGAGAATGTTACTATGGATTTTAATGAAACTTGCTGTGGACTTATTCCTAAGTAAGACTCATGTTTTGATGAAGTAACCGCGTCTATCCGCCTTGGGCAAGTGGTAAATTGAGTGTCTTGGTACAAAAATTATCAGAACTTTTTTATTGGTTGCTGGAATCAATTCATTTCTTTTATTGATGCATCAGTCCTTTTTCGAAATTTTCGTGCTCTTGGTAAACTCTTGTAGCATTCATAGTTTTTACGCAAAAAAATGTTTTCAATTTTAGACATTCAATATTACTACTACTCAAGTACAACAACTACTCTCACTACTATCGTAGTAAGCGATGATGTCATTTTATAATAAATGAATTGTCAAAACTTTGACGTTGGTCGGACAGTCCGACATATTCGTTTCGAATGGCGTTTTCTAAGGAAGAGATGACCGACATGGCCAAAGTCTTAGGGTTTTACGAAGACAATTTGCGTGAGAGTGTATGCGTCTGCGCGGCGCGATACCCAAATATCAGTACTCGGCGTCTGGCAGTGGAATTTGGAGTACCAAAAAGTACAATTAATCGAATCATAAGACAGCAGCTCCTCCATCCTTATCATGCGACATCTATTCAGTAGCTTTTACCACACGATTTTGAGACAAGACTTCAATTTTGCCGCTTTACTGAAGGAGCGCGGGCACGTGACCCAAATTTCACCAGCAGAATTTTATTCACTGATGAAGCTGGTTTTACCAGAAGTGGTGTCTTTAATTCACGTAATTTCCACCATTACGCAGAAGAAAACCCTCATGCGAGGCGTATTAACCACTTTCAGGTGGAATTTCGAATAAATTTTTGGGCTGGGATCATCGGTGACATCCTGCTGGGTCCTTATGTCATGCCGCGCCGCTTGAATGGCAAAAATTATCAAAATTTTTTAAGGAATACTTTTCCGATTCTAATGGAAGATATCCCTCTTGATCGTCGTGCTCAGATGTGGTTCATACAGGATGGTGCTCCTTCGCACTTTAGTGCAGATGTAACAGCATATTTAAATGATACTTCTCCACAAAAGTGGATCGAAAGAAGAGGGAGAGATGTTCCTGTCGAATGGCCCCCCAGATCCCCCGACTTAACGCCGTTAGATTTTTTTCTATGCGGATCCCTAAAGAATAAAGTTTACGCCACTCCTGTGGAATCCCAGGAAGAATTATTACGGATGATTCAGAACGAGGCGGACGTAATACGGAATGATCCAGAAATGTTGAGGAGGGCTTAATTTAATTTTAATCGAAGGATCCAGTTATGTATTCAAGAAAATGGCGGGCATATCAAACATGTTTTGTAATTCATCTATCGTATCTTTGTAACTATTTATCGTATTTTTGTAACTATCATCCAGTTTCAATAAAGAGAATTATGTCTTTCCTAAGTAGGTCTTTAAATTTTTTGCGCGTTGACAAAAAATAAATCTAATGATACTTATTCAATCCGTCGCATCATGACAGACTTTAAAATTGTGACCATTTTACTTTCAATATTGATTCTTAGGTAAAAGAATTAGCATATTTATTAGAGAATGCCTCTTCTTGGGAAAGGGCAGATTTACTGTGACACGACTAAAATTGTCATAACAAAACAAAAAATATTTTTTTGTGTAAAAACTATGAATGCTACAAGATTTTACCAAGAGCACGGAAATCTCGAAAAAGGACTGATGCATCATTAAAAAAAAATGAATTGATTCCAGCGACCAATAAAAAAGTTCTTTTAATTTCTGTACCAAGACACTCAAGAATTTACAACTTGCCCAAGGCGGATGGACGCGGTTACTTCATCAAAACATGAGTCTTACTTAGGAATAAGTCCACAGCAAGTTTCATTAAAATTCATAGTAGCATTCTCCAGATATTACAAAAAACATTTTATTTTCACAGTCAATAGCAGAGGAGCTAGACATTTTTTCTTAATAGAAGTTGGGTCAAATCGTCTTCTTTTGAGTCAAAGAATGTCGCAGTACCTTTTTGATCATGTGTTTATGGGACACCCTATATAATTGAAATATTGTTTTTGCATTTTAAGATAATTCCTAGGACAATATTTTTTTAGATATCGATATAAAGTCATTGTATTGTTTTAAATATTAAATGAATTATGTTATTTTCATATTCAAGAATTACATTGGTAATTTTGGGGTAAAAAATGGTAATTTTGTTGTAAAAAATAACGATAGTCTTTTTATTTAAAAAAACACAGTATTTGTCATAGAAGTTGTTGCTATTTGAGTTTGATTTAGATTTTATAAGAAATATATTGATAGTTAATGGCTAATATAAATTGTACAACACCCACTGTAAAATTTATTGTCTGTCGACTTAATAAAAAATTGATCAAATAAAAAGACACTTTCACTTCTCATTACTTTTCTTTCCAGTAGTAAATTACTCATGACATTTTATATTTAATATAGTAAT